>NW_027490136.1:836707-1136707 GCF_050948175.1 Xylocopa sonorina | reverse complement strand
TAAAACGAGCCATCGCATCTCATTTCTATGTTTCACGATAAGATATAATATTCATTGCGAAGTGTCATGTATATCTCGTATTCACTTCAAAAGAATGTAAATGCGACACTTCCATGCTAGGAAATAGCGTTTACAGATGTCTACGTATCGTAGCAATAGAGTTCTAATGCTTCTTAAAGCGCGATATCGCATCTCACTTCTATGTTTCATGATAAGATATAATATTCATTGTGCATTGTTTTGTATACCTCGTATTCACGTCAGAAGAATGTAAATGCTACAATTCCTTGCTAGGAAATAGCGTTTGCAGATGTTTACGTAAGGAAGCAATAGGTTTTTAATGCTTCTTAAACGCGATATCGCATCTCACTTCTATGTTTCATGATAAGATATAATATTCATTGCGAAGTGTCATGTATACCTCGTATTCACTTAAAAAGAATGTAAATGCGACACTTGCATGCTAGGAAATAGCGTTTGCAGATGTCTACGTATCGTAGCAATAAAGTTCTAATGCTTCTTAAAACGAGCCATCGCATCTCATTTCTATGTTTCACGATAAGATATAATATTCATTGCGAAGTGTCATGTATATCTCGTATTCACTTCAAAAGAATGTAAATGCGACACTTCCATGCTAGGAAATAGCGTTTACAGATGTCTACGTTTCGTAGCAATATAGTTCTAATGCTTCTTAAAGCGCGATATCGCAACTCACTTCTATGTTTCATGATAAGATATAATATTCATTGTGCATTGTTTTGTATACCTCGTATTCACTTCAGAAGAATGTAAATGCTACAATTCCTTGCTAGGAAATAGCGTTTGCAGATGTTTACGTATGGAAGCAATAGAATTCTAATGCTTCTCAAAACGCGATATAGTACCTCATTCCTATGTTTCATGATAAGATATAATACTCATTGCGAAGTGTCATGTATATCTCGTATTCACTCAAGAGAATGTAAATGCGACACTTCCATGCTAGGAAATAGCGTTTCCAGATGTCTACGTATCGTAGAAATAGGTTTCTAATGCTTCTTAAACGCGATATCGCATCTCACTTCTATGTTTCATGATTAGATATAACATTCATCGCGAAGTGTCATGTATACATCGTATTCACTTCAAAAGAATGTAAATGCGACACTTCCATGCCAGGAAATAGCGTTTGCAGATATCTACGTATCGTAGCAATAGAGTTCTAATGCTTCTTAAAGCGCGATATCGCATCTCACTTCTATGTTTCATGATAAGATATAATATACATTGTGCATTGTTTTGTATACCTCGTATTCACTTCAAAAGAATGTAAATGCTACAATTCCTTGCTAGGAAATAGCGTTTGCAGATGTCTACGTATGGAAGCAATAGAATTCTAATGCTTCTCAAAACGCGATATAGCACCTCATTCCTTTGTTTCATGATAAGATATAATAATCATTGCGAAGTGTCATGTATATCTCGTATTCACATCAAAAGAATGTAATTGCGACACTTCTCCTTGCTAGGAAATAGCGTTTCCAGACGTCTACATATCGTAACAGTCGAGTTCTAAAACTTCTTAACACGAGACATCGCATCTCACTTCTATGTTTCATGATAAGATATAACATTCATTGCGAAGTGTCATGTATACCTCGTGTTCACTTCAATGGAATGTAAATGCGACATTTCCTTCCTAGGAAACAGTGTTTTCAGATGTCTACGTATATAAGCAATAGAGTTCTAAAGCTTCTCAAAACGCGATATAGCAACTCATTCCTATGGTTCATAATAAGATATAATATTCATTGCGAAGTGTCATGTATACCTCGATTACACTTCACAAGAATGTAAATGCGATACTTCCATGCTAGGAAATAGCGTTTGCAGATGTCTACGTATCGTAGGAATAGAGTTCTAATACTTCTTAAAACGAGAAGTCACATCTCATTTCTATGTTTCATGATATGATATAATATTCATTGTGAAGTGTCATGTATACCTCGTCTATACATAGAAGGGATGTAAATCGGCACTTCCTTCCTAGGAAATTACGTTTCCAGATATCTACGGGTCGAAGCAGTAGAGATCTATTGCTTCATAGATAGCGATATCGCATCCCATTTCTATGTTTCATGATAATATATAATATTCATTGCGAAGTGTCGTGTATACCTCGTATTCACTTCAAAAGGATGTAAATGGGACACTTCCTTGCTTGGAAATAGCGTTTCCAGATGACAACGTGTCGAAACAATTGAGTTCCAATGATTCTTAAAACGCGATATCGCATCACATTTCTATGTTTCATGATAAGATATAGTATTCATTGTGCAATGTTATGTATACATCGCATTCACTTCAAAAGAATGTAAATGCGACACTTCCTTGCTTGGAAATAGCGTTTGCAGATGGCTACGTATCGTAGCATTAGAGTTCTCATGCTTTTTAAGACGGGATATCGCATCCCATATCTATGTTTCATGATAAGATATAATATTCATTGCGAAGTGCTATGTATACCTCGTATTCGCTCCGAAATAATGTAAATGCGACACTTCCTTGCTAGGAATTAGCGTTTGCAGATGTCTACGTATCGAAGCAATAGAGTTCTAAAGCTTCTTAAATCGCGATATCGCATCTCATTTCTATGTTTCATGATAAGATATAATATGCATTGTGGAGTGATATGTATACCTCGTATTCACCTCAAAAGAATGTAAATGCGACACTTCCTCTCTAGGAAATTACGTTTCCAGATGTCTACGTATCGAAGCAATAGAGTTCTAATGAGGAGGGGTAGAGGTCCTTCTCACACCCGAGAACCATCCTGTTTGTCTCCATGGACTATGGCAGCGGTCTTATCGTTGCAGAGCTCTTGATCCTATCCTTCGGGCTTCAGGGTCTCTTCTTGCTCACTTCCCGACTTCTCCACCGTCGAGCCCGTCACGCTACCTCGGCGCACAGCCCTTCCGCGAACCTGCGGTCTTATTATCTTATATCGCTTCTTTCATCAGCTCGCCAGTCTAATCCGTCGAACGGAGAGTGAGAAACGAACGGGGGGGGGGGGGGGATGGTTCTACCATCGTGTATTTGACGCTCCTCGCAAATACAGCTATCGCGATGGTCCGTGTCGCGCTTCTCGCATGGGTGGTGATCTGCGGGCTAGTCTAACCGAAGCAGGGGGGGGGGGTGAGCGAGCCTGGTGACTTCACCACGTCATAGTAAATACAAATTTGCGATTAAGTAGCTATGTGTTCAAATTCAATTCCGAATAATGCACTAAAAAGCATCCCAGATATCAAACGGCAAGATGGTAGCGACACCATGCCGGCACTATATTGCCACTTCCGTGGAGTGTCAAATGATTCGTAGTCATCTGTGACCGGATTCGTTGACTAAAATGCCAGAACGTGTAACCAGCACGTTCTAGACAAGCGAATCGCGCAGAACCAGCACCATGGTGACACGCGTATCATCGCTCCATTCATGAATCTCCTCAGCAATGACGCAGGATCACATTTGGCAATGGGGAACCTGTGCTTTCATACAAATTAGAATCGTTAGATGTCAGTAGATGTTCAGCATATGGGTATTGATAGACATTTTGATGGTCGTTTTCCTATATTTATATTTATTGAGCGAGTCGTATATATTTCTTTCAATCCATCATAGACTAAAAATATTATTTATAAAAAAAATATTACTTATAAAATAAAAATTCATGCTGTTGCGTCCCTAGCTTCGCCTTGTGCAATTTTTGAAATAACATGCTGTCATTGTATTTAATGTAACCCTCAATTGCATGAATTTGTAACAATAAATTGAAGAAAATATATATAAAACAAGTGTATATATTTTTATGACAAAGTAATTATCGACTTTATGGAAAAAATCGCCCTATCGAGCTAGCTTATAGAAAATAATAAAATCGAGTTCTTATATCTTTGTTTTGTGCCGGTGTATCTATATTGGAATCAAAATAAATAAATTGCACAGTTTAGTCATTTTTCATATTTGCTTATAATTTTTATGGAAACAGCTTCCCCATTAGTAAATGTCAGCCTACGCCACAACCACGCGTGTAGCTATGGTGAGCTGATAGTGTCATTGTCACGGCCGTGTAGCCCGTGTGCTATATCTCGGTGCTTTAATAGTGCCGTGATACGAATGCCGCCCCAGTACTAACAGTATGCCATTTCGAAAGCAGAGTAGGTGTACTTTGTTAGCACAGTTCTGTCACGGAATTCGTTCCATCCGTTGTCATTGGCGTGCCAATCGCTGGCTGTTTGGGATATTGTAGTGCATGAGGCAGACTTGTTCCTTATCATCGTCAAGGAGATGGATTTTCACTCCCCCCTTTTTGAATTTTTTAAATTATTGTTTGGAATTTTTGCCATTTCCGTATCTCTATGACCGCATTGTGGATTCAACTTATGTACGATCTTTTTGGTCTTCATCTTTTATTACATGTAATATTATATATGTGATGCACGTTTGTTATGTAATGCTCCGATTTGTAAGCCTCAGATACTTTTATTCTTTGGTAAAGCAACTTATTCGATTAATATATATTTATTAGACATAGATATAAACAATTAGAAAAATGTTATTAAAACGCTATTAAATATGTTGTTGCAATTATATATTTAAGGTCTGAAGATGTAGATGCAATTAATGTCCGATATTTTACGTGATCCAATCGACGTATCAAGTGAGGCTATGAAATATAAAAATCTTTTACTATTCTTGGACCCCTTTACATGTTAAATGAATGATTAGTTCTGCAAGACAAGAGGCCTGAATTAGTGAGATATCTAGGAACATAATTAATTTGTAAGTAACACATCTTTTCTCTTTGAAATATTTGCCTTTGCATAGAATAGAACGTATAGATATAATGGCCTGTTTTGTACCCATTTCGGTACAATTCTATTATAGCCTTTGAGCAGAAGTAATATTGATTACACTTGATTTTTGTAATAGTTCTTTGATTAACAGATTTTATTAACCTAGAATCATCATTTGACGGATGTATCAATCTACCTTGTAGCTCCATCAGTTTCTTCTTCTGCGCGCTACTTTCCATTTTCAGTTCCATATACTTATCCTTTATCACCACCATATATGTTGCGTAAAATTACAATAACTTTTTGTCCTCAAATTTTGCGGATATTTCAATTAAATTTCCTTTGATTAAATAAACGGAAATTAAAAAACAGTGGCACGTACCATTTCTTGGAAACGTTGTATCGTAATTTGCATCTGACTGTTTTGAAAGGCACGCACTTTACTTAACGTTTGCAAGGATTCGGTTAGCGTAGTAAAGAAATATTCTACTTTCGAAATTGTTGGCTCTTGTAATTCTAAGGCAAATATATTCATCTGTCGACATCGTGAACATTGTTTTTTGGCAAAATTCCAGAAAAACAAATATACTATGAGTAAAATAATAAACATCATAATATTAAATTTAACTCTGTTCATCGTTGCCTTGTTGGTTTTTGCTAATATAAAATTGCATAGTACAAAGGGGCCATCCGTTGATGAAAATAGTTTTTTTGTAAGTGGAGTTATGTTGGACATGTGAAGGTTACCTTCATTTTTTAAAATGAATTGGTATGTCCATTCTTCCGTAATACGATAGAGCATTTTAAAGCAAGTTTAACGATCTGTAACATGAAGGCATTGAAGGTTACAAAAAGTAAAGAAAGGCGATAATACTCACGGTTTTGATAGTAAATGAAACATACGTATTGTAAACAGTGGTGGAAGGCGTAATACTTACCGTTTACTTCACTGTGAATAAACACTTTTCGAAGGGCATTTCAATAGTTTGCAGCATAAGTTAAACATGATAAGATTAGTATTGAAAAATCGGTTCGAATACGTTTGGTTAGGCTGTTCTTTCTGTCGTTCATTTTATAAGTACTGAGCTGCGGATTCCTGAGGACAGCTCACAAAATTGTTGAACTATGGAAGATTATCATTGTGAATTTGAATCAAAAGGTAATTAAATTCCATTAGATTGTAAACAGATCTCAATGTTTCATTTTAGATAGTAAGATTAAATACTCTTTACAAAACTACACGAATGGATACATACCTTTCTGGTATTATTATTTCATAAAGAATTATAATTGCAATTATATAGTTCATTACGATAAAAAATATTTCTCAGAAAATTCTAAATATTAAATTAAAGAATCAAGTAAAACATTTTTAATAATTACGAATATGAAAAATACTTGAACATTCCAATAGAAAGATGTCTAAACAGGAGTTAGAAAAGTCAAACATTCAATTTCAATTCCAGAATTCATCTATAAGAGGTAAAATGTTTCGAAAGCTTTAATTACAGTCTTTAATGCAAGCACTTGGGCAGTATTTCAATTTTTAAGAAAATTGATGAAAGTCAACCATTTTGAAGTGGTCAGAATCTTTGTCGTTTGAGCAATAAGTGAATAACAAATAACTGCATAAATTCCAGGATTAAAAACTTATGGATTAAATCCTATGCAGACTCGTTTATGAGCGAGTTACAAAATAATAATCCACAATAAGTAATCATTTTAAAACTTAAACGATTACATCTCGCGAACTTTCAAAGATATCAGAAGCGTGAAAAGTATGTGGTTTATCAAAAACTCTTCTAAAAGAACGGACGAAGCCAATAGAAATCTTTGTTGAAGTAAGCAAGTTCTAAAGTTCTAAGCAACGCGATGGCCCTTATCTGCCTATGTTTCATAGCAAGTAAGCTCTGAATTTCTATGAAATCCGATGGAATTCCTCACTACTAGCGTTTCAAAGTAAGTTCTCAAATTCTCAATTCTACGTTTAAAACTATGTGTGTTCTATATATCTATGTAAAGTGATGGTTCCTATTAGTTGTGACGGAAACCTGTATATAGTAAGTCAGGGAAGCTCGAAGGGGTTAATTATCTAAATGCTTTAAGGTGTAAAACGTACTTTAATCTAAAGCGATCTATCGTTCCAAGGTATCCGCTCACGTACAACTTTTCTTGGGCGCCAGCTGCTCAGAAAGTAGCAAAGGGATAGACTACACGACCCCGGGAACCCTGGGGCGGAAGAACCCTTGAAACTTCGAAATGCTCCTCTTCTCGACTACGCCTAGCCAAGTACACACACTCAGGTCGCGAGATACTGAAGACACGGCATGTTTATTTATGGTCTCGACGTGGGTTTAACTAACAAGGGCTACGGGAAACTACGCAACACGCCGCAAATTACCGGGTATCATAACTCGCTTCACGATATAAGATACAATATACAATATGCGACACAAGAAAAGGGACGCTTTAGGGAATAAGCTCTCACGTTTTCTTCTTCAGGTTCCTTGAATTCGCTGATGGTCCTCGGGTCTCCTGCATCCTCCTCGGGGCTCCTTGGTGAAGTGGGCTGTAGGCTTCGGTATTGTTCGGGTCCTGCAGGGCCGCTGGACTTTTGACTTCTCTTTAGGGGGTTAAGGATGGTTGAGGACCTTCTCACATCCCAGAGCATTATAAAGCACAAAAGCAGATAAGCATAATGCGATGCATAGAGCTTTACAACCTTCTAACTTACTTTGAACTGTTTATATGAAATGCGATATTGAGGTGCATGAAGCATGACAATAAAATGCTTCGGCACCTGGACATCTAGAAACGCTATCCCCGGGCAAGAAAGTGTAGGGTTCACACTCAATTCATGTGCAGAAGCAGATGAACATAACGCGATGCTATGAATATTACATCTTATCAAGAAATATAGAAGTAAGATGCGCAGCCGCGTTTTACGAAGCATTAGAACTCTATTGCTTCTAAACCTTCAGATATAGAAACGAAATTCCGTAGCAAGGAAGTGATGCATTTACATTCATTTGAAGTGTAGACGAGGTATACATAACACTTCGCAATGAATATTATGTCATATCACGAAACATAGATATGAGATGCGATATCGCGTTTTAAGCAGCATTACAACTCTATTGCTTCGATACGTAGAAATCTGGGAACGCTATTCCCTAGAAAGGAAGTGTGGCATTTAAATTCATTTCAAGTGTATACGAGGTATACATAACACTTCGCTGTGAATATTATAACCTATCATGAACCATAGAATTGAGATGCTATATCGCGTTTAAAGGAGCATTCGAACTGTATTTCTTCGATACGTAGAAATCTGGAAACGCATTTCTTAGCATGGATGTGTGGCATTTACATTCTTTGGAAATGTAGACGAGGTATACATAACACTTCGCAATGAATAACTATATCTTATCATGAAACATAGAACTGCGATGCGATATCGCTCTTTAAGAAGCATAAGAACTCTGTTGCTTCGATACGTAGACATCTGGAAACGCATTTCCTAGAAAGGAGGTGTGGAATTTACAGTCCTTTCAACTGTAGACGAGTTATACATATCTCTTCGCAATGAATATTACATCTTATCGTGATACATAGAACTGAGGTGCGATGTCGCGTTTTAAGAAGCATTACAACCCTATAGCTTCGATACGTAGAAATCTGGAAACGCTATTTCTTAGCAAGGAAATGTGGCATTTACATTCGTTTGATGTGTAGACGAGGTATACATAACACTTCGCTGTGAATATTAAAGCTTATCATGCAACATAGAATTGAGATGCGATATCGCGCTTAAAGGAACATTAGAACTGTATTGCTTCGATACGTAGAAATCTGGAAACGCTATTTCCTAGGAAGGAAATGTGGCATTTACATTCTTTTGATGTGTAGACGAGCTGTACAAAACACTTCGTAATGAATACTATATCATATCATGGAACATAGAAACGAGATTCTATATCGCGTTTTAAGAAATATTGGAACACTATTGGTTCTATACGTTGATATCTGAAAACGCATTTCCTAGAAAGGAGGTGTGGCATTTACATTCTTTTGAAGTGTAGACGAGGTGTACATAAGACTTCGCAATGAATATTATATCTTATCACGAAACATAGAACTGCCATGCGATTTCACATTTCAAGAGGCATTAGGACTTCATTGCTTCGATACGTAGACACCTAGAAACGCATTTCCTAGCATGCAAGTGTGGCTTTTACATTCTTTTGAAGTATAGACGATGTACACATGACACTTCGCAATTAATAATATATCTCATCATGAAACATAGACCTGCTATGCGATTTCGCGTTTTAGGAGGCATTAGAACTTCATTGCTTCGACACGTGGACATCTGGAAACGCCTTTTCTAGCAAGGAAGTGTGGCAGTTACATTCTTTTGAAGTGCAGACGAGGAATACATAACACATCGCAATGAATATTATGTCCTATCATGAAACATGGAAATGAGATGCGTTATCGCGTTTTAAGGAGCATTAAATCTTTATTGCTTCGATACGCCGACATCTGGAAACGCATGTCATAGCAAGGATATGTGGCATTTATATTCTTTTGAAGTGCAGACAAGGTATACGTAACACTTCGCAATGAATATTATATCTTATCATGATACATAAGCACATTTCCTAGGAGGGATGTGTGGCATTTACATTCTTTTGAAGTGCAGACGAGGTATACATAACGCTTCGCAATGAATATTATATCTTATCATGATACGTAGAACTGCCATGCGATTTCGCATTTCAAAAGGCATTAGAACTTCATTGCTTCGATACGTAGACACCTAGAAACGCATTTCCTAGCATGGAATTGTGGCTTTTACATTCTTTTGAAGTATAGACGATGCACACATGACACTTCGCAATTAATAATATACCTCATCATGAAACATAGACCTGCTATGCGATTTCGCGTTTTAAGAGGCATTAGAACTTCATTGCTTCGACACGTGCACATCTGGAAACGCCTTTTCTAGCAAGGAAGTGTGGCAGTTACATTCTTTTGAAGTGCAGACGAGGAATACGTAACACATCGCAATGAATATTATGTCCTATCATGAAACATGGAAATGAGATGCGTTATCGCGCTTTAAGGAACATTAAATCTTTATTGCTTCGATACGCAGACATCTGGAAACGCATGTCATAGCAAGGATATGTGGCATTTACATTCTTTTGAAGTGCACACTAGGTATACATAACACTTCGCAATGAGTATTATATCTTATCATGAAACATAGAACTGTCGTGTGATTTCGCGTTTTAACAGGAATTAGAACTTCATTGCTTCGATACGTAGGCACCGAGAAACGCATTTCCTAGCATGGAAGTGTGGCATTTACATTCTTTTGAAGTATAGACGATGTACACATGACACTTCGCAGTTAATAATATATCTTATCATGAAACTTAGAAGTGCGATGCGATTTCGCGTTTTACGAAGCATCAGAACTGCATTGCATCGATACCTAGACATCTAGAAACGCATTTCGTAGCAAGGAAGTGTGGCATTTACATTCTTTTGAAGTATAGATAAAGTACACATAACACTTCGCAATGAATATTATGTCTTATCATGAAACATGGAAATGAGATGAGTTATCGCGGTTTAAGGAGCATCAAAACTTTATTGCTTCGATACGTAGACATCTGGAAACGCCTTTTCTTGCAAGGAAGTGTGGCAGTTACATTCGTTTGAAGTGCACACGTGGTATGCACAACACTTTGCAATCAATATTATATCTTATCATGAAACATAGAACTGCGATGCGATATCGCGTTTTAAGAAGCATTACAACTATTGCTTGGACACGTAGACATCTGGAAACTCATTTCCTGACAAGGAAGTGTGGCGTTTACATTCTTTTGAGGTGTAGACGAGGTATACATAACACTTCGCAATGAATAATATATCTTATCATAAAACATATAATTTAGATGCGATATCGTGTTTGAAGAAGCATTAGAACACTGGTGCATCGATACGTAGATATCGGGTAACTCCTATTCCCTAGCAAGGACGTGTGACATTTACATTCTTTTGAAGTGTAGACGAGGTATTTATTTCACATCGGAATGAATGTTATCTCTTATCATGAGACATAGAAATGAGATGCGATATCGCATTGTAAGAACCATTAGAACTCTATTCCTTCGATACGTAGAGAACTGCAATCGCTATTTTCTGGCATGGATGTGTGGTATTTACATTCTTTTGAAGTGTAGACGAGGTATACATAACACTTCGAAATGAATATTTTAGCATATTATGAAGTATAGAAATGAGATACGATATCGCGTTTCAAGAAGCATTAGAACTCCATTGCTTCGATAGGTAGGGATCTGGATACGCATCTCCTATCAAGGAAGTGTAGCATTTACAATGTTTTGAAGTGTAGGCGAGGTATACGTAACACTTCGCAATGAATATTATACATTATCATGAATCATAGAAATGAGATGCGATATCTCGTTTTAAGAAGCATTAGAACTCTATTGCTTCTGTACGGAGATATCTGCAAACGCTATTTCTTAGCAAGGAAGTGTCGCATTTACATTCGTTTCAAGTGTAGACGAGGAATACAAAACACTTCGCTATGAATATTATATCTTATCATGAAGCATAGAAATGTTATGCGATATTGCGTTTTAAGAAGCTCTAGAACTCTATTGCTACGATACGTAGACATCTGCAAACGTTATTTCCTAGCAATGATGTGTCGCATTTACATTCATTTGAAGTGTAGGCGAGGTATATATGACACTTCGCAATGAATATTATATCTTATCATGAGACATAGAAATGAGATACGATATCGCGTTTTAAGGAGCATCAGAACTCTATTGCATCGATACGTAGACATCTGCAAACGCTATTTCCTAGCAAGGAAGTGTCGCATTTACATTCATTTGAAGTGAATTGGAGGCATACATGACACTTCGCAATGAACATTATATCTTATCACGTAAAATTGAAATGAGATGCGATATCGCGTTTTGAGAAGCATTAGAACTCTATTGCTATGATACGTAGACATCTGCAAACGCTATTTCCTAGCAAGGAAGTGTCGCATTTACATTCTTTTGAAGTGAATACGAGGCATACGTGACACTACGCAATGAATATTTTTTCTTATCATGAAACATAGAAATGAGATGCGGTATGGATATTTAAGCAGCATTATAAATCTATTGCTTCGATACGTAGACATCTGCAAACGCCATTTCCTAGCAAGGAGGTGTCGCATTTGCATTCATTTTAAGTGAATACGAGGTATACATGACACTTCGCAATGAATATTATATACTATCATGAAACATAGAAATGAGAAGCGATATCGCGTTTTGAGAAGCATTAGAACTCTATTGCTTCGGTACGTAGACATCTGCAAACGCTATTTCCTGGCAAGGAAGTGCCGCGTTTACATTCTTTTGAAGTGAATACGAGGTATACATAACACTCCACAATGAATATTATAAATTATCATGAAGCATAGAAATGAGATGCGATATGACGATTTAAGAAGCATTAGAATTCTATTGCTTCGATACGTAGACATCTGCAAACACTATTTCCTAGCAAGGAAGTGTTGTACATACATTCAATTGAAGTGTATGCGAGGTATACATGGCACTTCGCAATGAATATAATATCTTATCATGAAACATAGAAATGAGATGTGATATGGCGATTTATGAAGCATCAGATATCTATTGCTTCGATACGTAGACATCTGCAAACGCTATTTCCTGGCAAGGAAGTGTCGCATTTACATTCTTTTGAAGTGAATACAAGGTATACATAACACCCCACGATGTATTTTATATATTATCATGAAACATAGAAATGAGAAGCGATATCGCGTTTTGAGAAGCATTAGAACTCTATTGCTTCGGTACGTAGACATCTGCAAACGCTATTTCCTGGCAAGGAAGTGCCGCGTTTACATTCTTTTGAAGTGAATACGAGGTATACATAACACTCCACAATGAATATGATATTTTATCATGAAGCATAGAAATGAGATGCGATATGATGATTTAAGAAGCATTAGAATTCTATTGCTTCGATACGCAGACATCTGCAAACTCTATTTCCTAGCAAGGAAGTGTTGCACATACATTCAATTGAAGAGTATGCGAGGTATACATGGCACTTCCCAATGAATATTATATCTTATCATGAAGCATAGAATTGAGATGTGATATGGCGATTTATGAAGCATCAGATATCTATTGCGTCGATACGTAGACATCTGCAAACGCTAATTCCTGGCAAGGAAGTGTCGCGTTTACATTCATTTGAAAGGAATACGAGGTATACATGACACTTCGCAATGAATATTATATCTTAGCATGAAACACGTTTACATTCTTTTGAAGTGAATACGAGGTATACATAACACTCCACAATGAATATGATATTTTATCATGAAGCATAGAAATGAGATGCGATATGATGATTTAAGAAGCATTAGAATTCTATTGCTTCGATACGTAGACATCTGCAAACTCTATTTCCTAGCAAGGAAGTGTTGCACATACATTCAATTGAAGTGTATGCGAGGTATACATGGCACTTCCCAATGAATATTATATCTTATCATGAAGCATAGAATTGAGATGTGATATGGCGATTTATGAAGCATCAGATATCTATTGCGTCGATACGTAGACATCTGCAAACGCTAATTCCTGGCAAGGAAGTGTCGCATTTACATTCTTTTGAAGTGAGTACGAGGTATACATAACACTCCACAATGAATATTATATATTATCATGAAACATAGTAATGAGTATCGATATCGCGTACAGAGGAGCATTAGAACTCTATTGCTACGATACGTAGACATCTGCAAACGCTATTTCCTGGCAAGGAAGTGTCGCGTTTACATTCTTTTGAAGTGAATACGAGGTATACATAACACTCCACAATGAATATTATATCTTATCATGAAGCATAGAATTGAGATGTGATATGGCGATTTATGAAGCATCAGATATCTATTGCTTCGATACGTAGACATCTGCAAACGCTATTTCCTGGCAAGGAAGTTTCGCGTTTACATTCTTTTGAAGTGAATACGAGGTATTCATAACACTGCACAGTGAATATTATATCTTATCATGAAACATAGAAATGAGATGCGACATGGCGATTTAAGAAGCATTAGAACTCTAATGCTTCGATACGTAGACATCTGCAAACGCTACTTCCTTGCAAGGAAGTGTCGCATTTACATTCATTTGAAGTATAGACGAGATATACATAACAGTGCACAATGAATATTATATCTTATCATGGAACGTAGAAATGAGATGCGATATGGCGATTTAAGAAGCATTAGAAATCTATTGGTTCGATACGTAGACATCTGCAAACGCTATTTCCAAGCAAGGAAGTGTCGCATTTACATTCTTTTGAAGTGCATACGAGGTATACATAACACTCCACAATGAATATTATATATTATCATGAAACATAGTAATGAGTATCGATATCGCGTATAGAGGAGCATTAGAACTCTAATGCTACGATACGTAGACATCTGCAAACGCTATTTCCTGGCAAGGAAGTGTCGCCTTTACATTCTTTTGAAGTGAAAACGAGGTATACATAACACTCCACAATGAATATAATATTTTATCATGAAGCATTGAAATGAGATGCGATATGACGTTTTAAGAAGCATTAGAATTCTATTGCTTCGATACGTAGACATCTGCAAACGCTATTTCCTGGCAAGAAAGTGTCGCGTTTACATTCTTTTGAAGTGAATACGAGGTATACATAACACTTCGCAATGAATATTATATCTTACCATGAAACATAGAAATGAGATGTAATATGGCGAATTAAGAAGCATTAGAACTCTATTGCTTCGATACGTAGACATCTGCAAACGCTACTTCCAAGCAAGGAAGTGTGGCATGTACATTCTTTTGAAAGGAATACGAGGTATACATGACACTTCGCAATGAATATTATATCTTATCATGAAACAAAGAAATGAGATGCGATATGACGGTTTAAGAAGCATTAGAACACTATTGCTTCGATACGTAGACATCTGCAAACGCTATTTCCTGGCAAGGAAGTGTCGCGTTTACATTCTTTTGAAGTGAATACGAGATATACATAACCCTCCACAATGAATATTATAAATTATCATGAAGCATAGAAATGAGATGCGATATGACGATTTAAGAAGCATTAGAACCCTATTGCTTCGATACGTAGACATCTGCAAACGCTATTTCCTGGCAAGCATGTGTCGCATTTACATCCTTTTGAAGTGAATACATGGTATACATGACACTCCACGATGTATTTTATATATTATCATGAAACATAGTAATGAGTAGCGATATCGCGTTTTGAGAAGCATTAGAATTCTACCACTACGATACGTAGAAATCTACAAACGCTATTTCCTGGCAAGGACGTGTCGCGTTTACATTCTTTTGAAGTGAATACGATGTATACATAACACTCCACAATGAATATTATATCTCATCATGAAGCATAGAAATGAGATGCGATATGACGATTTAAGAAGCATTAGAATTCTATTGCTTCGATATGTAGACATCTGCAAACGCTATTTCCTAGCAAGGAAGTGTTGCACATACATTCCATTGAAGTGTATGCGAGGTATACATAGCACTTCGCAATGAATATTATATCTTATCATGAAGCATAGAATTGAGATGTGATATGGCGATTTATGAAGCATCAGATACCTATTGCTTTGATACGTAGACATCTGCAAACGCTATTTCCTGGCAAGGAAGTGTCGCATTTACATTCTTTTGAAGTGAATACGAGGTATACATAACACTCCACAATGAATATTATATATTATCATGAAACATAGTAATGAGTATCGATATCGCGTATAGAAGAGCATTAGAACTCCAATGCTACGAAACGTAGACATCTGCAAACGCTATTTCCTGGCAAGGAAGTGTCGCGTTTACATTCTTTTGAAGTTAATACGAGGTATACATAACACTCCACAATGAATATTATAAATTATCATGATGCATAGAAATGAGATGCGATATGACGATTTAAGAAGCATTAGAATTCTACTGCTTCGATACGTAGGCATCTGCAAACGCTATTTCCTAGCAAGGAAGTGTCGCGTTTACATTCTTTTGAAAGGAATACGAGGTATACATGACACTTCGCAATGAATATTATATCTTATCATGAAACATAGAAATGAGATGCGATATGACGATTTAAGAGGCATTAGAACCCTATTGCTTCGGTACGTAGACATCTGCAAACGCTATTTCCTGGCAAGGAAGTGTCGCATTTACATTCTTTTGAAGTGAATACAAGGTATACATAACACTCCACGATGTATTTTATATATTATCATGAAACATAGTAATGAGTAGCGATATCGCGTTTTGAAAAGCATTAGAATTCTACCACTACGATACGTAGACATCTGCAAACGCTATTTCCTGGCAAGGAAGTGTCGCGTTTACATTCTTTTGAAGGGAATACGAGGTATACATGACACTTCGCAATGAAGATTATATCTTATCATGAAGCATAGAAATGAGATGCGATATGACGATTTAAGAAGCATTAGAATTCTATTGCTTCGATACGTAGACATCTGCAAACGCTATTTCCTAGCAAGGAAGTGTTGCACATACATTCAATTGAAGTGTATGCGAGGTATACATGGCACTTCGCAATGAATATTATATCTTATCATGAAGCATAGAATTGAGATGTGATATGGCGATTTATGAAGCATCAGATATCTATTGCTTCGATACGTAGACATCTGCAAACGTTAATTCCTGGCAAGGAAGTGTCGCATTTACATTCTTTTGAAGTGAATACGAGGTATACATAACACTCCACAATAAATATTATATATTATCATGAAACATATTAATGAGTATCGATATCGCGTACAGAGGAGCATTAGAACTCTAATGCTACGATACGTAGACATCTGCAAACGCTATTTCCTGGCAAGAAAGTGTCGCGTTTACATTCTTTTCAAGTGAATACGAGGTACACATAACACTTCGCAATGAATATTATATCTTACCAAGAAACATAGAAATGAGATGTAATATGGCGAATTAAGAAGCATTAGAACTCTATTGCTTCGATACGTAGACATCTGCAAACGCTACTTCCAAGCAAGGAAGTGTCGCATTTACATTCTTTTGAAAGGAATACGAGGTATACATGACACTTCGCAATGAATATTATATATTATCATGAAACAAAGAAATGAGATGCGATATGACGGTTTAAGGAGCATTAGAACCCTATTGCTTCGATACGTAGACATCTGCAAACTCTATTTCCTGGCAAGGATGGGTCGCATTTACATCCTTTTGAAGTGAATACAAGGTATACATGACACTCCACGATGTATTTTATATATTATCATGAAACATAGTAATGAGTAGCGATATCGCGTTTTCAGAAGCATTAGAATTCTACCACTACGATACGTAGAAATCTACAAACGCTATTTCCTGGCAAGGAAGTGTCGCGTTTACATCCTTTTGAAGTGAATACAAGGTATACATGACACTCCACGATGTATTTTATATATTATCATGAAACATAGTAATGAGTAGCGATATCGCGTTTTGAGAAGCATTAGAATTCTACCACTACGATACCTAGAAATCTACAAACGCCATTTCCTGGCAAGGAAGTGTCGCGTTTACATTCTTTTGAAGTGAATACGAGGTATACATAACACTCCAAAATGAATATTATAAATTATCATGAATCATAGAAACGAGATGCGATATGACGATTTAAGAAGCATTAGAATTCTATTGCTTCGATACGTAGACATCTGCAAACGCTATTTCCTAGCAAGGAAGTATTGCACATACATTCAATTGAAGTGTATGCGAGGTATACATGGCACTTCGCAATGAATATTATATCTTATCATGAAACATAGAAATGAGATGTGATATGGCGATTTATGAAGCATCAGATATCTACTGCTTCGATACGTAGACATCTGCAAACGCTATTTCCTGGCAAGGATGTGTCGCGTTTACATTCTTTTGAAAGGAATACAAGGTATACATGACACTTCGCAATGAATATTACATCTTATCATGAAATATAGGGATGAGGTGCGATATGACGATTTAAGAAGCATTAGAACCCTATTGCTTCGATACGTAGACATCTGCAAACGCTATTTCCTGGCAAGGAAGTGTCGCATTTACATTCTTTTGACGTGAATACAGGGTATACATAACACTCCACGATGTATTTTATATATTATCATGAAACATAGTTCTGAGTAGCGATATCGCGTTTTTAGAAGCATTAGAATTCTACCACTACGATACGTAGACATCTACAAACGCTATTTCCTGGCAAGGAAGTGTCGCATTTACATACTTTTGAAGTGAATACGAGGTATACATAACACTCCACAATGAATATTATATATTATCAAGAAACATAGTAATGAGTATCGATATCGCGTACACAGGAGCATTAGAAATCTAATGCTACGATACGTAGACATCTGCAAACGCTATTTCCTGGCAAGGAAGTGTCGCGTTTACATACTTTTGAAGTGAATACGAGGTATACATAACACTTCACAATGAATATTATGTCTTACCATGAAACATAGAAATGAGTTGTAATATGGCGAATTAAGAAGCATTAGAACTCTATTGCTTCGATACGTAGACATCTGCAAACGCTACTTCCAAGCAAGGAAGTGTCGCATTTACATTCTTTTGAAAGGAATACGAGGTATACATGACACTTCGCAATGAATATTATATCTTATCATGAAACATAGAAATGAGATGCGATATGACGATTTAAGGAGCATTAGGATACTATTGCTTCGATACGTAGACATCTGCAAACGCTACTTCCAAGCAAGGAAGTGTCGCATTTACATTCTTTTGAAAGGAATACGAGGTATACATGACACTTCGCAACGAATATTATATCTTATCATGAAACAAAGAAATGAGATGCGATATGACGGTTTAAGAAGCATTAGAACCCTATTGCTTCGATACGTAGACATCTGCAAACGCTATTTCCTGGCAAGGATGTGTCGCATTTACATCCTTTTGAAGTGAATACGAGGTATACATAACACTCCGCAATGAATATTATATATTATCATGAAACATAGTAATGAGTATCGATATAGCGTACAGAGGAGCATTAGAACTCTAATGCTACGATACGTAGACATCTGCAAACGCTATTTCCTGGCAAGGAAGTGTCGCATTTACATTCTTTTGAAAGGAATACGAGGTATACATGACACTTCGCAATGAATATTATATCTTATCATGAAACAAAGAAATGAGATGCGATATGACGGTTTAAGAAGCATTAGAACCCTATTGCTTCGATACGTAGACATCTGCAAACGCTATTTCCTGGCAAGGAAGTGTCGCATTTACATTCTTTTGACGTGAATACAGGGTATACATAACACTCCACGATGTATTTTATATATTATCATGAAACATAGTTCTGAGTAGCGATATCGCGTTTTTAGAAGCATTAGAATTCTACCACTACGATACGTAGACATCTACAAACGCTATTTCCTGGCAAGGAAGTGTCGCATTTACATACTTTTGAAGTGAATACGAGGTATACATAACACTCCACAATGAATATTATATATTATCAAGAAACATAGTAATGAGTATCGATATCGCGTACACAGGAGCATTAGAAATCTAATGCTACGATACGTAGACATCTGCAAACGCTATTTCCTGGCAAGGAAGTGTCGCGTTTACATACTTTTGAAGTGAATACGAGGTATACATAACACTTCACAATGAATATTATGTCTTACCATGAAACATAGAAATGAGTTGTAATATGGCGAATTAAGAAGCATTAGAACTCTATTGCTTCGATACGTAGACATCTGCAAACGCTACTTCCAAGCAAGGAAGTGTCGCATTTACATTCTTTTGAAAGGAATACGAGGTATACATGACACTTCGCAATGAATATTATATCTTATCATGAAACATAGAAATGAGATGCGATATGACGATTTAAGGAGCATTAGGATACTATTGCTTCGATACGTAGACATCTGCAAACGCTACTTCCAAGCAAGGAAGTGTCGCATTTACATTCTTTTGAAAGGAATACGAGGTATACATGACACTTCGCAACGAATATTATATCTTATCATGAAACAAAGAAATGAGATGCGATATGACGGTTTAAGAAGCATTAGAACCCTATTGCTTCGATACGTAGACATCTGCAAACGCTATTTCCTGGCAAGGATGTGTCGCATTTACATCCTTTTGAAGTGAATACGAGGTATACATAACACTCCGCAATGAATATTATATATTATCATGAAACATAGTAATGAGTATCGATATAGCGTACAGAGGAGCATTAGAACTCTAATGCTACGATACGTAGACATCTGCAAACGCTATTTCCTGGCAAGGAAGTGTCGCATTTACATTCTTTTGAAAGGAATACGAGGTATACATGACACTTCGCAATGAATATTATATCTTATCATGAAACAAAGAAATGAGATGCGATATGACGGTTTAAGAAGCATTAGAACCCTATTGCTTCGATACGTAGACATCTGCAAACGCTATTTCCTGGCAAGGATGTGTCGCATTTACATCCTTTTGAAGTGAATACGAGGTATACATAACACTCCGCAATGAATATTATATCTTATCATGAAGCATAAGAATGAGATGCGATATGACGATTTAAGAAGCATTAGAATTCTATTGCTTCGATACGTAGACATCTGCAAACGCAATTTCCTAGCAAGGAAGTGTTGCACATACATTCAATTGAAGTGTATGCGAGGTATACATGGCACTTCGCAATGATTATTATATCTTATCATGAAGCATAGAATTGAGATGTAATATGGCGATTTATGAAGCATCAGATATCTATTGCTTCGATACGTAGACATCTGCAAACGTTAATTCCTGGCAAGGAAGTGTCGCATTTACATTCTTTTGAAGTGAATACGAGGTATACATAACACTCCGCAATGAATATTATATATTATCATGAAACATAGTAATGAGTATCGATATAGCGTACAGAGGAGCATTAGAACTCTAATGCTACGATACGTAGACATCTGCAAACGCTATTTCCTGGCAAGGAAGTGTCGCATTTACATTCTTTTGAAAGGAATACGAGGTATACATGACACTTCGCAATGAATATTATATCTTATCATGAAACAAAGAAATGAGATGCGATATGACGGTTTAAGAAGCATTAGAACCCTATTGCTTCGATACGTAGACATCTGCAAACGCTATTTCCTGGCAAGGATGTGTCGCATTTACATCCTTTTGAAGTGAATACGAGGTATACATAACACTCCGCAATGAATATTATATCTTATCATGAAGCATAAAAATGAGATGCGATATGACGATTTAAGAAGCATTAGAATTCTATTGCTTCGATACGTAGACATCTGCAAACGCAATTTCCTAGCAAGGAAGTGTTGCACATACATTCAATTGAAGTGTATGCGAGGTATACATGGCACTTCGCAATGATTATTATATCTTATCATGAAGCATAGAATTGAGATGTGATATGGCGATTTATGAAGCATCAGATATCTATTGCTTCGATACGTAGACATCTGCAAACGTTAATTCCTGGCAAGGAAGTGTCGCATTTACATTCTTTTGAAGTGAATACGAGGTATACATAACACTCCACAATAAATATTATATATTATCATGAAACATAGTAATGAGTATCGATATCGCGTACAGAGGAGCATTAGAACCCTAATGCTACGATACGTAGACATCTGCAAACGCTATTTCCTGGCAAGAAAGTGTCGCGTTTACATTCTTTTCAAGTGAATACGAGGTACACATAACACTTCGCAATGAATATTATATCTTACCAAGAAACATAGAAATGAGATGTAATATGGCGAATTAAGAAGCATTAGAACTCTATTGCTTCGATACGTAGACATCTGCAAACGCTACTTCCAAGCAAGGAAGTGTCGCATTTACATTCTTTTGAAAGGAATACGAGGTATACATGACACTTCGCAATGAATATTATATATTATCATGAAACAAAGAAATGAGATGCGATATGACGGTTTAAGGAGCATTAGAACCCTATTGCTTCGATACGTAGACATCTGCAAACTCTATTTCCTGGCAAGGATGGGTCGCATTTACATCCTTTTGAAGTGAATACAAGGTATACATGACACTCCACGATGTATTTTATATATTATCATGAAACATAGTAATGAGTAGCGATATCGCGTTTTCAGAAGCACTAGAATTCTACCACTACGATACGTAGAAATCTACAAACGCTATTTCCTGGCAAGGAAGTGTCGCGTTTACATCCTTTTGAAGTGAATACAAGGTATACATGACACTCCACGATGTATTTTATATATTATCATGAAACATAGTAATGAGTAGCGATATCGCGTTTTGAGAAGCATTAGAATTCTACCACTACGATACCTAGAAATCTACAGACGCCATTTCCTGGCAAGGAAGTGTCGCGTTTACATTCTTTTGAAGTGAATACGAGGTATACATAACACTCCAAAATGAATATTATAAATTATCATGAAGCATAGAAACGAGATGCGATATGACGATTTAAGAAGCATTAGAATTCTATTGCGTCGATACGTAGACATCTGCAAACGCTATTTCCTAGCAAGGAAGTATTGCACATACATTCAATTGAAGTGTATGCGATGTATACATGGCACTTCGCAATGAATATTATATCTTATCATGAAACATAGAAATGAGATGTGATATCTCGATTTATGAAGCATCAGATATCTATTGCTTCGATACGTAGACATCTGCAAACGCTATTTCCTGGCAAGGATGTGTCGCGTTTACATTCTTTTGAAAGGAATACAAGGTATACATGACACTTCGCAATGAATATTACATCTTATCATGAAACATAGGGATGAGGTGCGATATGACGATTTAAGAAGCATTAGAACCCTATTGCTTCGATACGTAGACATCTGCGAACGCTATTTCCTGGCAAGGAAGTGTCGCATTTACATTCTTTTGACGTGAATACAGGGTATACATAACACTCCGCAATGAATATTATATCTTATCATGAAGCATAAGAATGAGATGCGATATGACGATTTAAGAAGCATTAGAATTCTATTGCTTCGATACGTAGACATCTGCAAACGCAATTTCCTAGCAAGGAAGTGTTGCACATACATTCAATTGAAGTGTATGCGAGGTATACATGGCACTTCGCAATGATTATTATATCTTATCATGAAGCATAGAATTGAGATGTGATATGGCGATTTATGAAGCATCAGATATCTATTGCTTCGATACGTAGACATCTGCAAACGTTAATTCCTGGCAAGGAAGTGTCGCATTTACATTCTTTTGAAGTGAATACGAGGTATACATAACACTCCGCAATGAATATTATATATTATCATGAAACATAGTAATGAGTATCGATATAGCGTACAGAGGAGCATTAGAACTCTAATGCTACGATACGTAGACATCTGCAAACGCTATTTCCTGGCAAGGAAGTGTCGCATTTACATTCTTTTGAAAGGAATACGAGGTATACATGACACTTCGCAATGAATATTATATCTTATCATGAAACAAAGAAATGAGATGCGATATGACGGTTTAAGAAGCATTAGAACCCTATTGCTTCGATACGTAGACATCTGCAAACGCTATTTCCTGGCAAGGATGTGTCGCATTTACATCCTTTTGAAGTGAATACGAGGTATACATAACACTCCGCAATGAATATTATATCTTATCATGAAGCATAAAAATGAGATGCGATATGACGATTTAAGAAGCATTAGAATTCTATTGCTTCGATACGTAGACATCTGCAAACGCAATTTCCTAGCAAGGAAGTGTTGCACATACATTCAATTGAAGTGTATGCGAGGTATACATGGCACTTCGCAATGATTATTATATCTTATCATGAAGCATAGAATTGAGATGTGATATGGCGATTTATGAAGCATCAGATATCTATTGCTTCGATACGTAGACATCTGCAAACGTTAATTCCTGGCAAGGAAGTGTCGCATTTACATTCTTTTGAAGTGAATACGAGGTATACATAACACTCCACAATAAATATTATATATTATCATGAAACATAGTAATGAGTATCGATATCGCGTACAGAGGAGCATTAGAACCCTAATGCTACGATACGTAGACATCTGCAAACGCTATTTCCTGGCAAGAAAGTGTCGCGTTTACATTCTTTTCAAGTGAATACGAGGTACACATAACACTTCGCAATGAATATTATATCTTACCAAGAAACATAGAAATGAGATGTAATATGGCGAATTAAGAAGCATTAGAACTCTATTGCTTCGATACGTAGACATCTGCAAACGCTACTTCCAAGCAAGGAAGTGTCGCATTTACATTCTTTTGAAAGGAATACGAGGTATACATGACACTTCGCAATGAATATTATATATTATCATGAAACAAAGAAATGAGATGCGATATGACGGTTTAAGGAGCATTAGAACCCTATTGCTTCGATACGTAGACATCTGCAAACTCTATTTCCTGGCAAGGATGGGTCGCATTTACATCCTTTTGAAGTGAATACAAGGTATACATGACACTCCACGATGTATTTTATATATTATCATGAAACATAGTAATGAGTAGCGATATCGCGTTTTCAGAAGCATTAGAATTCTACCACTACGATACGTAGAAATCTACAAACGCTATTTCCTGGCAAGGAAGTGTCGCGTTTACATCCTTTTGAAGTGAATACAAGGTATACATGACACTCCACGATGTATTTTATATATTATCATGAAACATAGTAATGAGTAGCGATATCGCGTTTTGAGAAGCATTAGAATTCTACCACTACGATACCTAGAAATCTACAAACGCCATTTCCTGGCAAGGAAGTGTCGCGTTTACATTCTTTTGAAGTGAATACGAGGTATACATAACACTCCAAAATGAATATTATAAATTATCATGAAGCATAGAAACGAGATGCGATATGACGATTTAAGAAGCATTAGAATTCTATTGCGTCGATACGTAGACATCTGCAAACGCTATTTCCTAGCAAGGAAGTATTGCACATACATTCAATTGAAGTGTATGCGATGTATACATGGCACTTCGCAATGAATATTATATCTTATCATGAAACATAGAAATGAGATGTGATATCTCGATTTATGAAGCATCAGATATCTATTGCTTCGATACGTAGACATCTGCAAACGCTATTTCCTGGCAAGGATGTGTCGCGTTTACATTCTTTTGAAAGGAATACAAGGTATACATGACACTTCGCAATGAATATTACATCTTATCATGAAACATAGGGATGAGGTGCGATATGACGATTTAAGAAGCATTAGAACCCTATTGCTTCGATACGTAGACATCTGCAAACGCTATTTCCTGGCAAGGAAGTGTCGCATTTACATTCTTTTGACGTGAATACAGGGTATACATAACACTCCACGATGTATTTTATATATTATCATGAAACATAGTTCTGAGTAGCGATATCGCGTTTTTAGAAGCATTAGAATTCTACCACTACGATACGTAGACATCTACAAACGCTATTTCCTGGCAAGGAAGTGTCGCATTTACATACTTTTGAAGTGAATACGAGGTATACATAACACTCCACAATGAATATTATATATTATCAAGAAACATAGTAATGAGTATCGATATCGCGTACACAGGAGCATTAGAAATCTAATGCTACGATACGTAGACATCTGCAAACGCTATTTCCTGGCAAGGAAGTGTCGCGTTTACATACTTTTGAAGTGAATACGAGGTATACATAACACTTCACAATGAATATTATGTCTTACCATGAAACATAGAAATGAGTTGTAATATGGCGAATTAAGAAGCATTAGAACTCTATTGCTTCGATACGTAGACATCTGCAAACGCTACTTCCAAGCAAGGAAGTGTCGCATTTACATTCTTCTGAAAGGAATACGAGGTATACATGACACTTCGCAATGAATATTATATCTTATCATGAAACATAGAAATGAGATGCGATATGACGATTTAAGGAGCATTAGGATACTATTGCTTCGATACGTAGACATCTGCAAACGCTACATCCAAGCAAGGAAGTGTCGCATTTACATTCTTTTGAAAGGAATACGAGGTATACATGACACTTCGCAATGAATATTATATCTTATCATGAAACAAAGAAATGAGATGCGATATGACGGTTTAAGAAGCATTAGAACCCTATTGCTTCGGTACGTAGACATCTGCAAACGCTATTTCCTGGCAAGGAAGTGTCGCGTTTATATTCATTTGAAAGGAATACGAGGTATACATGACACGTCGCAATGAATATTATATCTAATCATGAAACATAGAAATGAGATGCGATATGACGATTTGAGAAGCATTAGAACCCTATTGCTTTGATACGTAGACATCTGCAAACGCTATTTCCTGGCAAGGATGTGTCGCATTTACATACTTTTGAAGTGAATACAAGGTATACATAACACTCCACGATGTATTTTATATATTATCATGAAACATAGTAATGAGTAGCGATATCGCGTTTTGAGAAGCATTAGAATTCTACCACTACGATACGTAGACATCTACAAACGCTATTTCCTGGCAAGGAAGTGTCGCGTTTACATTCTTTTGAAGTGAATACGAGGTATACATAACACTCCACAATGAATATTATATCTTATCATGAAGCATAGAAATGAGATGCGATATGGCGATTTAAGAAGCATTAGAGCTCTATTGCTTCGATCCTTAGACATCTGCAAACGCTATTTCCTAGCAAGGAAGTGTCGCATTTACATTCTTTTGAAACGAACACGAGGTATACATAACACTGCACAATGAATATTATATCTTATCATGAAACATAGAAATAAGATGCGATATCGCGATTTATGGAGCATTAGAACACTCTTGCTTCGATACGTAGACATCTGCAAACGCTATTTCCTGGCAAGGAAGTGTCGCGTTTATATTCATTTGAAAGGAATACGAGGTATACATGACACGTCGCAATGAATATTATATCTAATCATGAAACATAGAAATGAGATGCGATATGACGATTTGAGAAGCATTAGAACCCTATTGCTTTGATACGTAGACATCTGCAAACGCTATTTCCTGGCAAGGATGTGTCTCATTTACATTCTTTTGAAGTGAATACAAGGTATACATAACACTCCACGATGTATTTTATATATTATCATGAAACATAGTAATGAGTAGCGATATCGCGTTTTGAGAAGCATTAGAATTCTACCACTACGATACGTAGACATCTACAAACGCTATTTCCTGGCAAGGAAGTGTCGCGTTTACATTCTTTTGAAGTGAATACGAGGTATACATAACACTCCACAATGAATATTATATCTTATCATGAAGCATAGAAATGAGATGCGATATGGCGATTTAAGAAGCATTAGAGCTCTATTGCTTCGATCCTTAGACATCTGCAAACGCTATTTCCTAGCAAGGAAGTGTCGCATTTACATTCTTTTGAAACGAACACGAGGTATACATAACACTGCACAATGAATATTATATCTTATCATGAAACATAGAAATAAGATGCGATATCGCGATTTATGGAGCATTAGAACTCTCTTGCTTCGATACGTAGACATCTGCAAACGCTATTTCCTAGCAAGGAAGTGTCGCATTTGCATTCTTTTGACGTGAATACGAGGTACACATGACGCAGTGAATATCATAACTTATCATGAAACATAGAAATGAGATGCCATATCGCGTTTGAAGAAGCATTAGAACTATATTGCTACGGTACGCAGACATCTGCAGACGCTATTTCCTAGCATGGAAGATTCGCATTTACCTTCTTTTGAAGTGAATACGAGGTATTCATGACACTTCGCAATGAATATTATACCTTATCAAGAAACATAGAAATGAGATGCGATATTTCGTTTTAAGAAGCATTAGAACTCTATTGCTTCGATACGTAGACATCTGCAAACGCTACTTCCTAGCAAGGAAGTGTCGCATTTACATTCTTTTGAAGTGAGTACGAGGTATACATAACACTCCACAATGAATAGTATATCTTATCCTGAAACATAAAAATGGGATGCGATATGGCGATTTAAGAAGCATTAGGACTCTACTGCTTCGATACGTAGACATAAGCAAACGCTGTTACCTAGCAAGGAAGTGTCGCATTTACATTCTTTTGAGGTGAATACGAGGTATATGTGACAGTTCGCAATGAATATTATATCTTATCATGAAACATAGACGTGAGATTTGGTATCGCGTTTTAAGAAGCATTGAAACTATATTACTTCGAAACCCAGGCATCTAAATGCTATTCTACTACAAAGAACTGTGGGCTTTACATGCTTTTGATGTATTGAGAAGATTTTGTCTGCCCTGCACCAGAACGGTTATCGGGTGTGCTTCCTCATCCGGACGGGTATAAGCAAACGGAATCTACCATCAACCGCCCAGTTAGACACAGCTCAGTGAAACGTGCGATGGGAAAATCCAAATGTGCCGCGGCGCGTTCCCCGTGCGTGAGTCCTTCAGCTAGTCCGCCTGAGGGGACGAATCCCAACAGGCGGAGTGCCCCCATGGGAACCTCATTTAGGCGACCTCACTACGTGTACGCGATCGCGCTCACTCTGACCCTTTTTGATTTAAGATGAATCAGTTTGGCCAAATTTATTGATGATCCAGACTGCCAGCCTCAGTCTTGTTCAATTTTACTTTATGAATGTGGCTCAGACTAGTTTGGGCATATTAATAATGCACCAAACCCCCGAGTCGCAGAATTATTCAATAACCCCAGTGATCCGTTAGCCGCCGGGTAAGCCCGACGGCCAGGTTCCGTCACGAGGAAGTGGGGATGGGTACTTCATGGACACCCAGGTTCTGGAACCCCGTATTGGCAAGATATTTATTGTCTGCCCTACACCGGGATGGTGATCGGGTATGGTTCCTGACCCAAGCGGGTATACCCAGACGGAATCTACAATCTACCAAACAGTTACTCCCACCTCACTGAAAGGGGCGATGGGAAAATCCAGATGTGCCGCAGCTCCTTTCCCAGCGGGTGAGCCTTTCAGCTACTCCGTCAGAGAGGACGAATACTAACCGCCGGAGTACCCACGGGGAACCTTGGGGAGGCGGACTCACTACGTGTACGCGAACACGTTCACTCTGACCCTTTTTGAATTAGGATGGATCAGTTTGGCCAAATTTATATATGATCCAGACTGCCAGCCTCAGTCTTATTCAATTTTGCCCTACGAAAGTGTCTCGGACTAGCTTGGGCAAATCGATAATGCACCAAACCTCCGAGTCCCAGTTTAATTCGATAGCCCCAGAGCCCCGTTAGCCTCCGGGCAAGCCCGGCGCCCAGGTTCCACCACGAGGAGGTGGGGATGGGTACTTCCTGGACACCCAGGTTCTGGAACCCTTATTGGCAAGATATACATAACGCGTTGCATTGATATTACTGTGACGTTCGCCGAACATTTCGGAACCTTCTACACCCCCCAGTAGAGCCGCACACACCGCCGGCCGCCATTGCAGAGACGAGCATACCGACACACGGTAATACAGACCGATGGCAGATCTAACGCAACCACCCTCGCACCAGGGATTTGGACCACTCGATCGCGTCACGACGCGTACCTGTCAGACAGCTGGAGCCCAAGCGTGTCACAGCCTCCGTACGAGGACCATTCCACTTAATATGAAGTGTCGCCCGTCGTTACGTACCCGTATCCATACTTTATATACTTCTATAATTAAAATTAAGCAAATCCTAGAATTTGAGCACACTACACTCGAGGTACATGCATGACACAACACGCGCAAGCTATCATAAGCCATCTCATGTATAATCCTAATTTTAAGAGCGTATGTAACCGGTATAGGAAATAAGCAAAGCGCCCGAGCGAGCGCCAGACGCTTGTGGCTCACGCCGAACGCGCGCGCCCCAGCACTACCGTACATCCCACTTCATAGAACGAGTGTTCGCCCCACTCTGGCGCCCCGCGACTCGCGCGCCACGCGATCCGAGGAGGTCGCGGGTCGGCCAGCTGAAAGTGCAGTTCGAGTCATCCGCTCGAAGCGTGCGGACCGCTCTCACTTCTAATTCAAACCAAGTTCAAGTCATCCGCTCCAAGCGAGCGGACCTCTCTGAACCCTAAACTGTAATTCAGGCCGATTTCGACTATACTAACTCAAGTTTCTAATTATCATTCTAAATATATTCTAAAATTATCGAATCCTAGCACTTATTCAACTTTTGCATAGGGAAGTAACAGTGTAAGCGTAGTCTTATTTTGAAAATACTTTATTTTACCAGTACTTACAATTCTCATTATTCCAACCATTTCTTGTTTTACTATTATTATAAATTCTCTATTACGAAGTCTTCCACGAGTCCACGCGTCTTGGAGATCATTCACTTGCTCTAACTTTTAGTCAAACTCGGTAATCGACCAGTTAGAACGGACCACCGCTTAGCTGCATCGACCCACATCGAGACTAGAGCAAAGACGCACGATTTTCCATATTCCTGGAGCGGTAATCTAGAGCGGACCACCGCTTAGTGTACACGTATCTGGACGTTTGGCATCCGACTCGAATGCGCCGTTCCGGTACATCCAAACGAACTCGCCGCAAGGGAGGGATAAACTTCTTACGAACACAGGTGCGCAAATACATTTGTGCAACAGTCGACACGTGCATATATCACTGCACCGTCCCTTCTTTCGCTACATACCGGCCGAACAGCCGTCCCGCACCGCCGTATCTATCGCCGATCCGCACTGGAGAGTAGGCTACCACGGTACTCATCCCGCTGACGATTCCGCACAACAGCCCGTACGCAGCAACCATACCCGAGGACGATCCGGACCGACGACGATACTTGCAGCAAGGATATTGAATATTAGCAGCTATCAAGACACCAAAGGTAAGTCAACGTTATCTTAACTTCGTCCGCGCCTTTTCGATCTGTGTTTTGCGAGCAAAATGTGTCCGGACTTTGACGCAACTGTGCGATACGAACCGCTTTTGGCTGCGTATTTCTCCGGCTAGCGGTTAGTTATCCGCGATCCGAGACGTGACATTACATCTTATCATGAGACATAAAAATGAGATGCAACTTCGCGTTTTATGTAGAATTAGATGTACATAGCTTCAATACGTAGACATCTAGAAACGCTATATCCTAGAAAGGAAGTGTCGCATTTACATTCCTTTAATGTGTAGACGACGAATACATAACACTGCATATTGAATATTATATCTTATCACGAAACATAGAAATGAGATGCAATGCCGCATTTTAAGAAGCATTAGAACTCTACTGCTACAATACGTAGACATCTGCAAACGCTATTTCCTAGCAACGAAGTGTCGCACTTACATTCATTTGAAGCGAATACGAGGTATACATGACACGTCGCAATGAACATTATGTCTTATTATGAAACATAGTAACGAGACGCGATATCCAGTTTTAAGACGCATTAGAACTCTATTGCTTCGATAAGTAGACATCTGCAAACGCTATTTCCTAGCAAGGAAGTGTCGCATTTACATTCTTTTGAAGTGTAGACGACGAATACATAACACTGCACATTGAATATTATATCTTATCACGAAACATAGAAATGAGATGCGATGCCGCGTTTTAAGAAGCATTATAACTCTACTGCTTCGATACGTAGACATCTGGACCAGCTATATCCTAGCAAGGAAGTGTCGCATTTACATTCATTTGAAGTGTAGACGAGGAATACATATCACTTTGCAATGAATATTATATCTTATCATGAGACGTAGAAATGAGATGCGATATCGCGTTTTAAGATGCATTAGAGCCCCATTTGCTACGATACGTAGACATCTGAAGACGCTATTTCCTAGCAACGAAGTGTCGCATTTACAATCATTTGAAGTGTTTGCGATGTATACATGGCACTTCGCAATGAATATTATATATTATCATGAAACATAAAAATGAGATGCGATATGGCGATTTAAGAAGCATTAGAGCTCTATTGCTTCGATCCGTAGACATCAGCAAACGCTGTTTCCTGGCAAAGAGGTGTCTCATTTACATTCTTTTGAAACGAACACGAGGTATACATAACACTGCACAATGAATATTATATCTTATCATGAAACATAGAAATAAGATGCGATATCGCGATTTATGAAGGACAAGATCTCTCTTGCTTCGATACGTAGACATCTGCAATCGCTGCTTCCTAGCAAGGAAGTGTCGCATTTGCATTCTTTTTAAGTGAACACGAGGTATACATGACGCATCGCAATGAATATTATATCTTATCATGAAACATAGGAATGAGATGCGATATCTCATTTTAAGAAGCATTAGAACTCTATTGCTTCGATACGTAAACATTAGCAAGCTCTAATTAATAGCATGGAAGTGTCGCATTTTCATTCATTTGAAGTGTATACGAGGTATACATAACACTCTGCAAAGAATATCATATCTTATCATGAAACATAGAAATGAGATGCGATATCGCGATTTAGGAAGCATTAGAACTCTCTTGCTTCGATACGTAGACATCTGCAAACGCTACTTCCCAGCAAGGAAGTGTCGCATTTACATTCTTTTTAAGTGAATGCAGGGTATACATAGCACTGCACAATGAATATTATATCTCATCATGAAACATGGAAATGAGATGCGATATGGCGATTTAAGAAGCATTGGAACTCTACTGCTTCGATTCGTAGACATCTGCAGACGCTATTTCCTAGCAAGGAAGTGTCACATTTACATTCATTTGAAGTGAATGCGAGTTATAGATAACACTCAACAATGAATATTATATCTTATCACGAAACATTGAAATGAGATGCGATATCGCGTTTTAAGGGGCATTAGAACTCTATAGCTTCTATACAGAGATATCTGGGAACGTAATTTCATAGAAAGGAAGTGTCGCATTTTGTGACGTCTTGCGTACCGCCTGCCACCCATCAACCTCCTCGCACCCCCCAGCATCAACCCCTGGACGCATGGAACCAGTCAAACTCGCTTGCAGAACCAGCAACTGGAAATGTTCGCACGCGCATAGCTGCACGCGCTCACTCACATCGAGTTCCGCTGCCTCACTCGCACAGCCGAGTATACCTGTCTCGCTCGTAACGGGCACCTGTGTCTCACTCGCACCACCGAGTATACCTGTCTCGCCCGCACCAAGGACGGGCAGCCCTATCTCCCTCGCACCGAGGATTCCGTCCTGCAGGAAGACGTAGCCGCAGCCCATCACCTGAATGGTGACTTTTCCAATTCCGGGAACAGTATCTGCTAGAACCTATATATTACTTCTAACCTAGCACATACATACCATATCATGACGCATATATAAGAAAACCTAGATCTAAGTTACACACGACACGAATGTAGGACACAAACAACACACACATAATTGTAAGTCCATATTGTATTTGCTCATAAGTCAAACGCGTAAGATACGTCCGGCCAGCGGCATGCGCCGCTAGCCCCACCACAGGCCGCGAGTCCCCACTCGCTGTACCGCGCGCTCCCCGCCACGAAACGCGAGTCCCCCACTCGCGGGACCGCGATCTCCCTATCACGAGCGTCCGCGACCGTAGCGCCTCGCGAACCGTGGAAGTCCGGGACGCGTCTCCAGAGCACACACTCTGACTTGAGATCTCCTACAGAGGAGTCGAAACCTCTAGTTCTAGATCGTTAGCCACCTCAATGTGAGGTTCAGGCATCGTGATACTATTTCCATTTTAACTTAGTCTTAGTCTTACAATAATTCCAGTTCTTGTATACTTTAAACCTGGAATATATTTTATTTTTACTTTTACTATATCCAAGTACAAGTTCTTTTACCAAGTCTACTATTTCCACATCCATTAATTTTATCAAGTGTTTATAATACTGGTTCTACTCTTAACATTACATTTAACTACGAATTCTTCCACGGGTTCTTCCATACAACTAGGTTTGCTCTTCATCACCTTGAAGGAGTATAGAAATCGGCTTTGTGACGTTGAGATAGAGCGGATCGCCGCTTATCCTTCTGATCTTAGTCGAAAGTACAGAAAAAACCTGGTGAATGAATCGTGCTTCCGGTATGTGAAGAACGCGACGTGCGGGTAGGACGAATTTCTTACGATCACTTGTGCGTGAATATTTGGAGGACGTTCCGAGAGTCCTCGTATACCAGCGACCTGCCTTCGCACCAGCCCAGATGCCGCTTTCCAAAGCGACCGCCGACGCTTCCGATCCAGACAACCCGACGCATCACGCCGATTCTGCCACATTCACAGCCGAAGCTGCTACTATCACCGCTGGTTCCTCTGCATCATCGCTGTATTCCAACAGCCGTCCTCCTCTTCGCTGGCGACTGATCGAGATTTCCGTAGCAGCCAACCGACCGAACTCCGCTACGATCCCAGCGAACGATCCTCAACGCCATTTCTACGTACAAATCGAGAGAGAAGTCATCGAAAGGTAGGGTCATTCCCTTATCATCGCGAGTGTTTTCGCTAGTATCGCGTCAGCCGAAATTGTCGGACTCGGTCTTAACGCGTTCCCGCGGACCGAATTACCGAATAATAGGCTCGTGTCGTAAAGCCTACGGAGCAACGGAAAATAGTTTCGCCAGACGTGACACATCGTATTCACATCAAAAGAATGTAAATGCGACACTTCCTTGCTAGGAAATAAGGTTTGCAGATATCTACGTATCGAAGCAATAGAGTTCTAATGCTTCTTAAAACGAGATATCGCATTTCATTCCTATGTTTCGTGATGGGATATAATATTCGTTGTGGATTGTTATGTATACCTCGTATTCACTTCAAAAGAATATAAATTGGACACATCCATGCTAGGAAATAGCGTTTGCAGATGTCTACGTATCGTAGCAATAGGGTTCTAATGCTTCCTAAAACGAGATGTCGCATTTCATTTCTATGTTTCGTGATAAGATATAATATTCATTGTGGAGTGTTATGTATACCTCGTATTCACTCCAAAAGAATGTAAATGCGACACTTCCATGCTAGGAAATAGCGTTTGCAGATGTCTACGTGTCGTAGCAATATAGTTATAGTGTTTCTTAAATCGCGATATCGCATCTCACTTCTATGTTTCATGATAAGATATAATATTCATTGCGAAGTGTTATGTATATTTCGTATTCGCTTCAAGAGAATGTAAATGCGACAATTCCTTGCTAGGAAATAGCGTTTGCAGATGTCTACGTATCGAAGCAATAGAGTTCTAGTGCTGCTTAAAACGCGATATCGCAGCTTTTTTCTATGATTGATGGTAAGATATAATATTCATTACGAAGTGTTATGTATATCTCCTTATACTTCCTTGCGACGGAATAGCGTTTCTAGATGTCTACGCATCGAAGCAATAGATTTCTAACTCTTTATAAAACGCGATATCGCATATCAGTTCTATGTCACATGATAAGATAATAATTTCAATGCAACGCGTTATGTATATTTCCTCTATACTTCAAATGAATGTAAATGCATCACTTCCTTACTACGGAATATCGTTTTTATATAAACAGTTCAAAGTAATTTAGAAGGTTGTAAAGCTCTATGCATCGCATTATGCTTATCTGCTTCTCTGCTTTATAATGCTCTGGGATGTGAGAAGGTCCTCAACCATCCCTAGCCCCCTATAGAGAAGTCAAAAGTCCAGCGGCCCTGCAGGTGGGCCATGGGAGCGTGGCCTGCGAGGCGCTACGCAATTTAAATGATCAGGGGGATCCCCACAAGGACACCCAAGGGGGCGAGTAGAGGAAATCGCCGAAGTCCACTGATCGATGGACCCGAACAATACCGAAGCCTACAGCCCACTCCTCCAAGGAGCCCCGAGGAGGATCCAGGAGACCCGAGGACCACCAGCGAATTCAAGGAACCTGATGAAGAGAACGTGAGAGCTTATTCGCTAAAGCGTTCCGTTTCTTGTGTCGCATATTGTATATTGTATCTTATATCGTGAAGCGAGTTATGATACCCGGTAATTCGCGGCGTGTTGCGTAGTTTCCCGTAGCCCTTGTTAGTTAAACCCACGACGAGACCATAAATAAACATGCCGTGACTTCAGTATCTCGCGACCTGAGTGTGTGTACTTGGCTAGGCGTAGTCGAGAGGAGGAGCATTTCGAAGTTTCAAGGGTTATTCCGCCCCAGGGTTCCCTGGGTCGTGTAGTCTATCCCTTTGCTACTTTCTGAGCAGCTGGCGCCCAAGAAAAGTTGTACGTGAGCGGATACCTTGGAACGATAGATCGCTTTAGATTAAAGTACGTTTTACACCTTAAAGCATTTAGATAATTAACCCCTTCGAGCTTCCCTGACTTACTACATATAGGTTTCCTTCACAACTAATAGGAACCATCACTTTACATAGATATATAGAACACACATAGTTTTAAACGTAGAACTGAGAATTTGAGAACTTACTTTGAAACATTAGTAGTGAGGAATTCCATCGGATTTCATAGAAATTCAGAACTTACTTGCTATGAAACATAGGCAGATAAGGGCCATCGCGTTGCTTAGAAGTTTAGAACTTGCTTACTTCAACAAAGATTTCTATTGGCTTCGTCCGTTCTTTTAGAAGAGTTTTTGGTAAACCACATACTTTTCACGCTTCTGATATCTTTGAAAGTTCGCCAGATGTAATCGTTTAAGTTTTAAAATGATTACTTAGTGTGGATTATTATTTAGTAACTCGCTCATAAACGAGTCTGCATAGGATTTAATCCATAAGTTTTTAAGCCTGGAATTTATGCAGTTATTTGTTATTCACTTATTGCTCAAACGACAAAGATTCTGACCACTTCAAAATGGTTGACTTTCATCAATTTTCTTAAAAATTGAAATACTGCCCAACTGCTTGCATTAAAGACTGTAATTAAAGCTTTCAAAACATTTTACCTCTTATAGATGAATTCTGGAATTGAAATTGAATGTTTGACTTTTCTAACTCCTGTTTAGACATCTTTCTATTGGAATGTTCAAGTATTTTTCATATTCGTAATTATTAAAAATGTTTTACTTGATTCTTTAATTTAATATTTAGAATTTTCTGAGAAATATTTTTTATCGTAATGAACTATATAATTGCAATTATAATTCTTTATGAAATAATAATAACAGAAAGGTATGTATCCATTCTTGTAGTTTTGTCAAGAGTATTTAATCTTACTACCTAAAACGAAACATTGAGATCTGTTTACAATTTAATGGAATTTAATTACCTTTTAATTCAAATTCACAATGATAATCTTCCATAGTTCAACAATTTTGTGAGCTGTCCTCAGGAATCCGCAGCTCAGTACTTATAAAATGAACGACACAAAGAACAGCCTAACCAAACGTATTCGAACCGATTTTTCAATACTAATCTTATCATGTTTAACTTATGCTGCAAACTATTGAAATGCCCTTCGAACAGTGATTATTCACAGTGAAGTAAACGGTAAATGTTACGCCTTCCACCACTGTTTATAATACGTATGTTTCACTTCCTATCAAAACCGTGAGTACTATCGCCTTTCTTTACTTTTTGTAACCTTCAATGCCTTCATGTTACAGATCGTTAAACTTGCTTTAAAATGCTCTATCATATTACGGTGGAATGGACATACCAATTCATTTTAAAAAAGGAAGGTAACCTTCATATGTCCAACATAACTCCACTTACAAAAAAACTATTTTCATCAATGGGCTTTGTACTATGCAATTTTATATTAGCAAAATCTTCTATGAAACTTATAGTTTCGTGGATATCTGAGGTGCTAATTATTACTGCCCCATCCTGTATATTGTTATGGATGTGTCCAACAAGGCAACGATGAACAAAGTTAAATTTAATATTATGATGTTTATTATTTTACTTATAGTATATTTGTTTTTCTGGAATTTTGCCAAAAAACAATGTTCACGATGTCGACAGATGAATATATTTGCCTTAGAATTACAAGAGCCAACAATTTCGAAAGTATAATATTTCTTTGCTTCGCTAACCGAATCATTGCAAACTTTAAGTAAAGTGCGTGCCTTTCAAAACAGTCAGATGCAAATTACGATACAACGTTTCCAAGAAATGGTACGTGCCACTGTTTTTTAATTTCCGTTTATTTAATCAAAGGAAATTTAATTGAAATATCCGCAAAATTTGAGGACAAAAAGTTATTGTAATTTTACGCAACATATATGATGGTGATAAAGGATAAGTAAACGGAACTGAAAATGGAAAGTAGCGAGCAGAAAAAGAAACTGATGGAGCTACAAAGTAGATTGATACATCCGTCAAATGATGATTCTGGGCTAATAAAATCTGTTAATCAAAGAACTATTGCAAAAATCAAGTATAATCAATATTACTTCTGCTCAAAGGCTATAATAGAATTGGACCGAAATGAGTACAAAACAGGAAATTATATCTATACGTTCTATTCCATGCAAAGGCAAATATTTCAAAGAGAAAAGATGTGTTACTTACAAATTACTTATGTTCCTAGATATCTCACTAATTCAGGCTTCTTGTCTTGCAGAACTAATCATTCATTTAACATGTAAAGGGGTCGAAGAATAGTAAAAGATTTTTATATTTCATAGTCTCACTCGATACGTCGATTGGGTCACGTAAAATATCGGACATTAGTGGCAACTACATCTTCAGACCTTAAATATATAATTGAAACAACATATTTAATAGCGTTTTAATAACATTTTTCTAATTGTTTATATCTATGTCTAATAAATATATATTAATGGAATAAGTTGCTTTACCAAAGAATAAAAGTATCTGAGGTTTACAAATCGGAGCATTGCATAACAAACGTGCATCACATATATAATATTACATGTAATAAAAGATGAAGACCAAAAAGATCGTACATAAGTTGAATCCACAATGCGGTCATAGAGATACAGAAACGGCAAAAATTCCAAACAATAATTTAAAAAATTCAAAAAGGGGGGAGTGAAAATCCATCTCCTTGACGATGATAAGGAACAAGTCTGCCTCATGCACTACAATATCCCAAACAGCCAGCGATTGGCACGCCAATGACAACGGATGGAACGAATTCCGTGACAGAACTGTGCTAAGAAAGTGCTCCTACTCAGCTTTCGAAATGGCATACTGTTAGTACTGGGGCGGCATTCGTATCACGGCACTATTAAAGCACCGAGATATAGCACACGGGCTACACGGCCGTGACAATGACACTATCAGCTCACCATAGCTACACGCGTGGTTGTGGCGTAGGCTGACATTTACTAATGGGGAAGCTGTTTCCATAAAAATTATAAGTAAATATGAAAAATGACTAAACTGCGCAATTTATTTATTTTGATTCCAGAATAGATACACCGGCACAAAACAAAGATATAAGAACTCGATTTTATTATTTTCTATAAACTAGCTCGATAGGGCGATTTTTTCCGTAAAGTCGATAATTACTTTGTCATAAAAATATATACACTTATTTTATATATATTTTCTTCAATTTATTGTTACAAATTCATGCAATTGAGTGTTACATTAAATACGATGAGAGCATGTTATTTCAAAAATTACACAAGGCGAAGTTACGGTCGCTTCAGCATGATTTTTTATTTTATAAGTAATATTTTTTTATAAATAATATTTTTAGTCTATGATGGGTTGAAAGAAATATATACGACTCGCTCAATAACTATAAATATAGGAAAACGACCATCAAAATGTCTATCAATAGTCATATGCTGAACATCTACTGACATCTAACGGTTCTAATTTGTATGAAAGCACAGGTTCCCCATTGCCAAATGTGATCCTGCGTCATTGCTGAGGAGATTCATGAATGGAGCGATGATACGCGTGTCATGGTGGTGCTGGAGCTGCGCGATTCGCTTGTCTAGAACGTGCTGGTAACACGTTCTGGTATTTTAGTTAACGAATCCGGTCACAGATGACTACGAATCAGTTGACACTCCTCGGAAGTGGCAATATAGTGCCAGCATGGTGTCGCTACCATCTTGCCGTTTGTTATCTGGGATGCTTTTTAGTGCATTATTCGGAATTGAATTTGAACACATAGCTACTTAATCGCGAATTTGTATGTACATAATTATACATGACTGCATAAAAAGGATATCATATACTTTTATAATCAGTGCGATATAAGAATATAAAACGAAGAACTATCCACTCCCATCAGGAGTAAAAACAATGTTTGGTACGCAAAGTTCATTGTAAAATATAATCAAGCAGTTAATATATCAAATCACAGCACACAATAAATCACTGAATGTATAACGATATGAATAGTAAGAAAAACATATTTACCTGTTAGATGTTTATAAATTCAAATTTAAAAATCCAAGTCACATTTAATATATTATTGTTTAACAAGGTGATTTAATGTTGTTTCAAATAGGCGTGCAGAACTAACTCGTACTTCTGTCAATGTAATTTCATTCGAAAAATATAAAGGATAAGAGGAAATATTCTCCAATATATAACATATATAAATCAACGGATGCAAGAGAGAACACTCGATCTCGGTGTAACGAGACCGGGGCGTCATCCTGCAGTAATCGTATAACGCCTGTTCCGAGATGGTGTAGAGAGGGAATGTGGAGGGTGAAAAGCATAAAATAACAACAATGTAACTAAAGAGAAAGAGGAAGAAAATATGTGGAAGCATTGCATTTATTAAGAGGAAATCCTAGAAATATAAAACAACAGATTATATACCATACTGTAAGGGTAAGGTACAACGAAATAGACGATATCGTGAGAGAAACTAAAAAAATTGAGAAACTTAAAGAGAAAAATATAATTTAGATTGAGCGAATCAATATCACTGATCCCGGCAAGCTTAATGGAAAACGCTTAACGATGAATCGGTTAGAGTATAAGATAGATGTTGGTCGCGGTTTGAGTGACCCTGGGAATCCTTTGCCCGCATCAGGGCAGGCAGTAGGATGGTGGAGGGCCTGCACTCCTGTTGCTTGGATCTGTAGAATTCTCATTCCTTTGCAGAGTAGAAGCAGATAATTATAATGCTTTTCATAGAAGGTTAAAGCTTACTTAATTCGAAACGTTGAAATGAGATGAGTCATGGCATGGTATGATGCATTAGTACTCTATTGTCTCGACATGTAGACACTACGACGGGCAATCCTGTTGCATGGAGCTGTAGAATTTACATTCTTATGAAGTTTTAAAGCAGATAAACATAGAGCTATGCATAAGAGATTACAGCATTCTTACTTTGAAACGATGAAATGGGATGCGCCAGCACATTGCATGGAGAATTCTAGCTCGATTGCTTTAACAGACAGACATTACGGAGCGCCATGCCGTTGCATGGAATTATGTAGTTCACATTCTATTGAAGACCTCTAACAGTTAAGCATAATGTTATGGATATATGATTACAGATTCTTTGCTTTGAAACGTGTAAATGAGATGCGTCATTGCGCTGCGTGAAGTATTAGAAATGTCTTGCTTGGACACATAGAGATCTGGAAACGATATTCTGTTGCAGGTAAGTATAGGATTCACATCCTTCTAAGGTCTAGATGCAGACAAATGTAACATATTGCATAGAACATTGCAATTTACCATGAATCATTGAAATGACTAGCGACATCGTGTTGAATGAAGCAATAGAACTCTATTTCTTCGAAAAGTAGACATCTAAGAACGCAATTCCCTTGTAAGGAAGTGTAGAAATCACAGTCTTTTGGCGTGTATATGCAGACAAGCATAACGAGATGTGTAGAGTATTTTTATCTACTTACATACTTCGAACTGTTGATATCAAATGCGATATCGCGTTTTATATAGCATTAGAAATCTATTGCTTCAATACGAGCACATCTAGAAATGCTACCTCCTGGCAAGATATTGTAGGATTTTTATACTGTTGACGTGTAGAAGCAGATAAACGAAACGAGATTCATTGAATATTAAATCTCAACACGCGGCACTGAAATGAGATCTGAATAAAGTAATAGAACTTTATTGCCTCGACAAGTAGATAACTAAAAACGCTATTCCCCTGCAAGGAAGTGTAGGGTTCATATTCGCTAGAAGTGTTGAAGAGTTAAACGTAACGCGCTGCATTGAATATTACATCTTACATTACACATTGAAATGTGATGCGAGATCGCGATGAATGATGTATTAGAACTCTATTGCTTCGACACATTTACAAACAGAATCACTATCCTCTTGTCAGGAAGTGTGGAAACCACACTTTTGGGGCGCAGAAGCAGATGAGCATAATGATACATACAGTGCATGAAAATCTAAATACAAACTTCGAACTCTTGATGTGAAATGCTATATCGCGTTCCATGAAGCATTAGAACTCCTATGCTTCGATTCGTAGACATCTAGAAACACTGCTCCGTAGCAAGCAAGTGCGGCATTTACATTATTTTCAAGTGCAGACGAGATATACGTAACGCTTGCGTTGACGTTGCATCGTAACATGAGACATAGATATGAGATGCGATATAGCGCTACATGAAGTATTAGAAATCTATTGCATCGATATGTAGACTTCTGGAAACGCTACTCCGAAGCAAGGAAGTGTGGCACTTACATTATTTTGAAGTCTAGATGAGACATACATAACTTGTTGCAATGAATAGTACATCTTATTGGGAGACATAGAAATGAGATGTGATATCGCGTTTTATGAAGCATTAGAACACTAATGCTTCGATACGTAGACAACTAGAAACGCGATTCCGTCGTAAGGAAGCGTGAGATTTATATTCCTTCGAAGTGCTGACGAGATATAATTAACACGATGCATTGATTTACATCTCAACATAAAACATAGAAATATGATGCAACATCGCACTTTATGTAGCATTAGAACTCTAATGCTTCGATATCTGGTCATCTAGAAGAGCTATTCCGTAGCAAGGAAGTGTGAGATTTACATTCCTCTGAAGCATTGTCAAGATATACATAACGCGTTACATACAAATACATCTTGTCATTTTTCACAGAAATCATCTGCGAAATCGAGTTTAACGAAGCAATACAACTCTATTGCCCCAACACGTAGACATCTTCACACGATACATCCTAGCAAGGAAGATTCGCATTTACATTCATTTGATGTGTAGAAGAGGTGTACGTGACACTTCGCATTGTATATTATATAATATCATGTAACGTAGAACTGCGATGCGATATCGCGTTCTAAGAAGCATTAGAAATCTATTGCTTCGACACGTAGACATCTGGAAGCGCTATTTCCTAGCAGGGACGAGTGACATTTACATTCACTTGAAGTGTAGACGAGGTATACATATCACTTCGCGATGCATATTATATCTTATCATGAGACAACAATGAGATGCGATATCGCGTTTTATGAAGCATTCCAACTCTATTGTTTCGAAACGTACTCATCTGGAAACGCTATTTAATAGCAAGGAAGTGTCGCATTTACATCCTTTTGAAGTGTATGCGAGGAATACATGACACTTCGCAATGAATATTATATCTTATCATGAAACATAGAAATAAGATGCGATATCGCGTTTGGAGAATAATTAGAACTCAATTGCCTCGATACGTAGACATCAGAAAACGCTATTTCCTAGGAAGGAAGTGTCGCATTTACATTCACTTCAAGTGTATGCGAGGTATAAGTGATACTTCGCAATGAATATTTAATCTTATCATGAGACATAGAAATGAGATGCGACATTTCGTTTTATTAAGCATTAGAACCCTATTGTTTCGATACGTGGACATCTGCAAACGATATTTCCTAGCAACAAAGTGTCGCATTTACATTCTTTTGAAGTGAATACTAGGTATACATGACACTTCGCAATGAATATTATATCTATCATGAAACATAGAAATGAGATGCGATACCGCGTTTTAAGGAGCATTTTGAACTCCATTGCTACGATACGTAGACTTCTGCAAACGCTATTTCCTAGCAAGGAAGTGTCGCATTTACATTCTTCTGAAGTGAATACGAGTTACACATGTCACTTCGCAATGAATATTATATGTTATGATGAAACATAGATATGAAACGCGACATCTCGTTTTAAGAAGCATTTGAACTCTATTGTTTCGATACGTAGACATCTGCAAACGATATTTCCTAGCAAGAAAGTGTCGCATTTACATTCTTTTGAAGTGAATACGAGGTAAACATGACACTTCGCAATGAATGTTATTGCTTATCATGAAACATAGAAATGAGATGCTATATCGCGTTTTATGAAGCGTCAGAACACTATTGCTTCGATACGTAGACGTCTTCAAACACATTTTCCTAGCAAGGAAGTGTCGCATTTACATTCAATTGATGTGAATATGAGGTATACGTGACACTTCGCAATTAATATTATATCTTATCATGAAACATAGGAATGAGATCCGATAACGCGTTTTAAGAACCATTATAACTGTATTGCTACGATACGTAGACATCTGGAAACGTAATTTCCTAGAAACGAAGTGTCGCCTTTACATTGATCTGAAGTGTAGACAAGGAATACATAACACTTCGCAATGAATATTATATCTTATCATGAAACATGGCAATGAGATGCGATATTGCGCTTTGAGAAGCATTAGAACACTATAGCTACGTTACGTACACACCTGCAATAGCTATATCCTAGCAAGGATGTGTCGCATTTACATTACTCTGAAGTGAATAGGAGGTACACAACACTGCACAATGAATATTATATCTTATTATGAAACATAGAAATGAGATTCGATTTCGCGTTTAGAGAAGCATTAGGACACTATTGCTACGATACGTAGACATCTGCAAACGCTACTTCCTAGCAAGGAAGTGTCGCATTTACATTCATTTGAAGTGAATACGAGGTACAAGTGAAATTTCGCAATGAATATTATATCTTATCATGAAACATAGAAGAGAGATGCGATATCGCATTTTAAGAAGCATTAAAACCCTATGGCCTCGATGCGGACCCATCTGCAAACGCTATTTCCTAGCATGGAAGTGTCGCACTTACACTCTTTTGAAGTGAATACGAGGTATACAAGACACTTCGCAATGAATATTATATCTTATCACGAAACATAGAAATGAGATGCGATATCGCGATTTAAGTAGCATTAGAACTCTATTGCTACGATACGTAGACATCTGAATACTCTATTTCCTAGCAAGGAAGTGTCGCATTTACATTCTTTTGAAGTGAATACGAGACGTACATGACACCTCGCAATGAATATTATATCTTATCACAAAACATAGAAATGAGATGCGATATCGCGAATTAAGCAACATAAGAACTCTATTGCTACGATACGTAGACATCTGCAAACGCTATTTCATAGCAAGGAATAGTCGCATTTACATTCTTATGAAGTGAATACGAGGTATACATGACACACCGCAATGAATATTACATCTTATCATGAAACATAGAAATGAGATGCGATATCGAGTTCTGAGAAGCATCAGAACCCTATTGCTACGATACGTAGACATCTGCAAACGCTATTACCTAGCAAGGAAGAGTCGCATTTACATTCTTTTGAAGTGAATGCGAGTTATACATGACACTTCGCAATTAATATCAAATCTTATCATGAAACATAGAAACAAGATGCGATATCGCGTTTTAAGAAGCATTAGAACTCTATTGCTACGATACGTAGACTTCTGCAAACGCTATTTCGTTGCAAGGAAGTGTCGCATTTTCATTCTTTTGAAGTGAATACGAGTAACACATGACACTTCGCAATGAATATTATATCTTGTCATGAAACATAGGAATGAGATGGGATATCTAGTTTTAAGAAGGACTAGAACTCTATTTCTTCGATACGTAAGCATCTGCAAACGCTATTTTCCAGCAAGGAAGTGTCGCATTAACATTCATTTGAAGTGCATGCGAGGTATACATAACACTTTGCAATGAATATTATATCTTATCATGAAACATAGAAATGTGGTCTGACATCTCGTTTTAATAAGCATTAGAACTCTATTCCTTCGATACGTGGATATCTGCAAACGCTATTTCCTAGCAAGAAAGCATCGCATTTACATTCATTTGAAGCGTATGCGAGGTATACATAGCATTGCACAATGAATATTATGAATTATGATGAAACATAGAAATGAGATGCTATATCGCGTTTCAAGAAGCATTACAACTCTACTGCGTCGATACGTAGACATTTGCAAACGCTATTTCCCAGCATGGAAGTGTCGCATTAACATTCATTTGAAGTGAATACGAGGTATACATGACACTTCGCAATGAGTATTATATCTAATCACGATACATAGAAATGAGATGCGATATCGCGATTTAAGAAGCATTAGAACTCTATTGCCACGATACGTAGACATCTGCAAACGCTATTTCCTAGCAAGGATGTGTCGCATTAACATTCTTTTGAAGTGAATGCGAGGTATACATGACTCAACGCAATGAATATTATATCTTACCATGAAACATAAAGATGAGATGCCATATCGCGTTTTAAGGGGCATTACAACACTACTGCTACGATACGTAGACACATCTAAACGCTATTTCCTAGCAAGGAAGTGTCGCATTTACATTGTTTTGAAGTGAATACGAGGTATACACGACACTTCGGAATGAATATTATATCTTATCATGAAACACCGAGATGAATTGCGATATCGCGATTTAAGAAGAATTAAAACTCCATTGCTTCGATACAGAGACATCTGCAAACGCTATTTCCTAGCAAGGAAGTGTAGCATTTACATTCTTTTGATGTGAATACGAGGTATACAGGACACTTCGCAATGAATATTATATCTCATCATGAAACACAGAAATGGAATGCGATATCGCAATCTAAGAAGAATTAAAACTCCATTGCTACGATACGTAGACACCTGCAAACGCTATTTCCTAGCAAGGAAGTGTCGCATTCACATTCTCTTGAAGTGAATACGAGGTATACATGACACTTCGTAATGAATATTATATCGCGACTTAAGAAGAATTAAAACACCATTGCTTCGATACAGAGACATCTGCAAAAGCTATTTCCTAGCAAGGAATTGTCGCATTTACATTCTTTTGAAGTGAATACGAGGTATACACAACATTTCGCAATGAATATTATATGTTCTCATGAAACGTATAAATGAGATGTGATATCGCGTTTTGAGAAGCATTAGATCTCTATTGCTACTATACGTAGACATCTGCAAACGCTATTTCCTAGCATGGAAGTGCCGCATTTACATGCTTTTGAAGTGAATACGAGGTATACATGGCACTTCGCAATGAATATTATATCTTATAATGAAACGTAGAAGTGTGATGCGATATCGCACTTTGAGAAGCATTAGAAATCTATTGCTACGACACGTAGACATCTGCAAACGCTATTTCCTAGGATGGATACGCCGCATTTACATTCTTTTGAAGTGAATACGAGGTATACATGACACTTCGCTATGAATATTATATCTTATCGCGAACCATATAAATGAGATGCGATATCGCGGTTTAAGTAGCATTAGAACACTATTGCTACGATACGTAGGCATCTGCAAGCGCTATGCCCTAGCAAGGAATAGTCGCATTTACATTCTTTTGAAGTGAATACGAGGTATACATGACACTTCGCAATTAACATTATATCTTATCACGAAACATAGAAATGTGATGCGATATCGCGATTTATGTAGCATTAGAACTTTATTGCTACGGTACGTAGACATCTGAATACGCTATTTCCTAGCAAGGGAGATTCGCATTTACATTCTTTTCAAGTGATTACGAGGTGTACATGACACTTCGCAACGAATATTATATCTTATCGCGAACCATATAAATGAGATGCGATATCGCGATTTAAGTAGCATTAGAAAACTATTGCTTCGATACGTTGACATCTGCAAACGCTATTTCCTAGCAAGGAAGTGTCTCATTTAAATTCATTTGAAGTGTATGCGAGGTGTACATAACACTTCGCAAGGAATATTATATATTATCATGAAACATAGAAATGAGAAGCGATATCGCGTTTTGAGAAGCATTAGGACTACAATTCCACGATACGTATACATCTGCAAACGCTATTTCCTAGCAAGGAAGTGTCGCATTTACATTCATTTGAAGTACAGACGAGATATACATAACACTGCACAATGAATATTATATCTTATCATGAAACATAGAAACGAGATGCTATATGGCGATTTAAGAAGCATTAGAAATCTATTGGTTCGATACGTAGACATCTGCAAACGCTACTTCCTAGCAAGGAAGTGTCGCATTTACATTATTTTGAGAGGAATACGAGGTGTACATAACACTGCACAGTGAACATTATATCTTACCATGAAATATAGAAATGAGATGCGATATCGCGATTTAAGAAGCATTATAACACAATTGCTTCTATACGTAGACATCTGCAAACGCTATTTCCTAGCAAGGAAGTGTCGCATTTACTTTCTTTTGAAGTGAATACGAGGTACACATAACACTCCACAATGAATATTATATATTATCATGAAAGATAGTAATGAGTAGCGATATCACGTTTTGAGAAGCATTAGAATTCTATTGCTTCGCTACGTAGACATATGCAAACGCTATTTCCTAGCAAGGCAGTGCCTCATTTACATTCATTTTAAGTGTATGCGTGGTATACATGACACTTCGCAATGAATATTGAATCTTATCATGAAACACAGAAATGAGAAGCGATATCCCGTTTTATGAAGCATTAGAGCTCTCTTTCTACGATACGTAGACATCTGCAAACGCTACTTCCTAGCAAGGAATAGTCGCATGTACATTCTTTTGAAAGGAATACGAGGTAATCATAACGCCCTACAATGAATATTGTATCTTATCATGAAACATAGAAATGTGATGCGATATCTGGATTTATCAAGCGTTAGAACACTGTTGCTTCGATACGTAGACATCTGCAAACGCTACTTCCTAGCAAGGAAGTGTCGCGTGTACATTCTTTAGAAGTGAATAAAAGGTATACATGACACTTCGCAATGAATATTATATCTTACCATGAAACATATAAATGGGATGCGATATCGCGTTTTAAGATGCATTAGAACCCTATTGCTTCGATACGTAGACATCTAGAGACGCTATTTCCTAGCTAGGTAGTGTCGCATTAACATTCTTTTGAAGTGAATACGAGGTATACATGACACTCCGCAATGAATATTATACCTTATCACGAAACATAGAAATGAGATGCGATATCGCGTTTGGAGAAGCATTAGAACCCTATTTCTACGATACGTAGACATCTGCAATCGCTATTTCCTAGCAAGGAAGTGTCGCATTTACATTTTTCTGAAGTGAATACGAGGCATACGTGACACTACGCAATGAATATTATATCTTATCATGAAACATAGAAATGAGATGCGGTATGGCGATTAAAGCAGCATTATAACTCTATTGCTTCGACACCTAGACTTCTGCCAACGCTTTTTCCTAGGAAGGAAGTGTCGCATTAACATTCTTTTGTTGTGAATACGGGGTATACATAGCACTCCACAACGAATATTATATCTCATCATGAAACATAGAAATGAGGAGCGATATCGCGTTTTAAGAAGCATTAGAAATCTATTGCTTCGATACGTAGACATCTGCAAAGGCTACTTCCTAGCAACGAAGTGTCGCATTTACATTCGTTTGAAGAGATTACGCGGTATACGTGACACTCCGCAATGAATATTATATCTTATCATAAAACATAGAAAGGAGATGCGATATCTCGATTTAAGAAGCATCAGAACTCTATTCCTTCGATACGTAGACATCTGGTAACGTAATATACTAGAAAGGAAGTGTCGCTCTTACAATCATTTGAAGCGTAGACGAGGAAAACATAACCTTCCAGAATGAATATTATATCTTATCATGAAACATAGAAATGAGATGCGGTATCGCGTATTAAGATACATTAGAGCCCTATTGCTACGATACGTAGACATCTGCAAACGCTATTTCCTAGGAAGGAAGTGTCGCATTTACATTCTTTTGAAGTGAATACGAGGTATGCATATCACTCCACAATGAATATTATATCTTATCATGAAACATAGAAATGAGATGCGATATCGCCATTTAACAAGCGTTAGAACTCTATTGCTACGATACGTAGACACCTACAAACGCTATTTCCTAGCAAGGAAGTGTCGCATTTACATTCTTCTGATGTGAATACGAGGTATACATAACACTGCACAATGAATATTATATGCAATCATGAAACACAGAAATGAGATGCGATATCGCGTTTTAAGAAGCATCGAACTCTATTGCTATGATACGTAGATATCTGGAAACGCTATTTCCTAACATGGAAGTGTCACATTTACATTCTCTTGAGGTGAGTACGAGGTATACATGACACTACGCAATGAATATTAAATACTATCATGAAACATAGAAATGAGAAACGACGTCGCGTTTTGAGAAGCATTAGAATTCTACTGCTTCGATACGTAGACATCTGCAAACGCTATTTCCTAGCAAAGAAGTGTCGCATGTACATTCAATTGAAGTGTATGCGAGGTATACATGGCACTTCGCAATGAATACTATATCTTATCAGGAAACATAGAGATGAGATACGATATGGAGATTTAGGAAGCATTAGATGTCTATTGCTTCGATACGTAGACATCTGCAAACGCTATTTCCTAGCAAGGAAGTGTCGCATTTACATTCTTTTGAAAGGAATACGAGGTATACATGACACTTCGCAATGAATATTACATCTTATCACGAAACATGGATATGAGATGCGATATGGCGATTTATGAAGCATTAGAATTCTATTGCTTCGATACGTGGACATCTGCAAACGCTATTTCCTAGCAAGGAAGTGTCGCATTTACATTCTTTTGAAAGGAATACGAGGTATACATGACACTTCGCAATGAATATTACATCTTATCACGAAACATGGATATGAGATGCGATATGGCGATTTATGAAGCATTAGATGTCTATTGCTTCGATACGTAGACATCTGCAAACGCTATTTCCTAGCAAGGAAGTGTCGCATTTACAGTCTTTTGAAATGAATACTAGGCATACATAACACTGCACAGTGAATATTATATCTTATCATGAAATATAGAAATGAAATGCGATATGGCGATGTAAGAAGCATTAGAACTCTATAGCTTCGATACGTAGACATCTGCAAACGCTATTTCCTAGCAAGGAGGTGTCGCATTTACATTCATTTGAAGTGAATGCGAGGTATACATGACACTAGCGCAATGAATATTATATCTTATCATGAAACATAGAAATGAGAAGCGATATCGCGTGTTGAGAAGCATTAGAACTCTAATGCCATCATACGTAGACATCTGCAAACGCTATTTCCTAGCAGGGATGTGTCGCATTTACATTCATTTGAAGTATCCACGAGATATACATAACACTGCACAATGAATATTATATCTTATTATAAAGCATAGAAATGATATGCGATATGACGATTTATGAAGCATTAGAATTCTACTGCTTCGATATGTATACATCTGCAAACGCTATTTCCTAGCAAGGAAGTGTGGCATTTACATTCATTTGAAGTACAGACGAGATATACATAAAACTGCACGATGAATATTATAAATTATCATGAAGCATAGAAGTGAGATGCGATATGACGATTTAAGTAGCATTAGAACTCTATGGCCTCGATGCGGAGACATCTCCAAAGGCTATTTCCTAGCATGGAAGTGTCGCACTTACATTCTTTTGAAGTGAATTCGAGGTATACATGACACTTCGCAATGAATATTATATCTTATCATGAAACAGAGAAATGAGGTGCGACATCAGGTTTTAAGAAGCATTAGGACTCTACTGTTTCGATACTTAGACATCTGGAAACGCTATTTCCTATCACGGAAGCGTCGCATTAACATTCTTTTGATGCGAATACGAGGTGTATATCACATTTCGCAATGGATATTATATCTTATTATGAACCATAGAAATGAGATGCTATATCGCGATTTAAGAAGCTTTAGAACTCTGTTGCTTGGATACGTTGACATCTGAAAACGATATTTCCTAGGAAGGAAGTGTCGCATTTACATTCACCTGAAGTGAGTACGAGGTACAAGTGACACTTCGCAATGAATATTATATCTTATCATGAACCATAGGAATGAGATGCTATATCGCCATTTAAGAAGCTCTAGAACTCTGTTGCTTGGATACGTAGACATCTGCAAACGCTATTTCCTAGCAAGGAAGTGTCGCATTTACATTCTTCTGAAGTGAATCGGAGGTATACACAACAGTGCACAATGAATATTATATCTTATCATGAAACATCGAAATGAAATGCCATATCGCGTTATAAGAAGCATTAGGACTCTATTGCTAAGATACGTTGACATCTGCAAACGCTATTTAATAGCAAGGAAGTGTCGCATTTACATTCTTACGAAGTGATTGCGGGGTATACATAACACTCCACAATGAATATTATATCCTATCATGAAACATTGAAATGAGTTGCGATATCGCGTTTTAAGAACATTAGAACTCTAATGCTTCGATTCGTAGAAATCTGGAAACGCTATTTTTTAGAAAGGAAATGTCGCATTTACATTCACTTGAAGTGTAGACGAGGAATACATAGCACATCGCAACGAATATTATATCTTATCACGAAACATGGAAATGAGATGCGATATCGCGATCTAAGAAGCATTAGAACTCTATTGCTACGATACGTAGGCATCTGCAAGCGCTATTTCCTAGCAAGCAATAGTCGCATTTACATTCTTTTTAAGTGAATACGAGGTATACATGACACTTCGGAATGAATATTATAACTTATCACGAAACATCGAAATGAAATGCCATATCGCGTTATAAGAAGCATTAGAACTCTATTGCTAAGATACGTTGACATCTGCAAACGCTATTTAATAGCAAGGAAGTGTCGCATTTACATTCTTACGAAGTGAATGCGGGGTATACATAACACTCCACAATGAATATTATATCCTATCATGAAACATTGAAATGAGTTGCGATATCGCGTTTTAAGATCATTAGAACTCTAATGCTTCGATTCGTAGAAATCTGGAAACGCTATTTTTTAGAAAGGAAATGTCGCATTTACATTCACATGAAGTGTAGACGAGGAATACATAACACATCGCAACGAATATTATATCTTATCACGAAACATAGAAGTGAGATGCGGTATCCCGTTTTAATAAGCATTAGAACGCTATTTCTTCGATACGTAGACATCTGCAAGCGCTATTTAATAGCAAGGAAGTGTCGCATTTACATTCTTATGAAAGGAATTCGGGATATACATAACATTCCACATTGAATGTTATACCTTATCAAGAAACATAGAAACGAAATGTGTTATCGCGATTTATGAAGTATTTGAACTCTATTGCTACAATACGTAGACATCTGCAAACGCTATTTCCTAGCAGGCAATAGTCGCGTTTACATTCTTTTGAATTGAATACGAGGTATACATGACACGTCGCAGTGAATATTATATCTTATCATGAAACATAGAAATGAGATGCCATATCACGTTTTAAGAAGCATTGGAACTCTACTGTTTCGAAACGTAGACCTCTGGAAACGCAACTTCCTAGCAGGGAAGTGTCGCATTTGCATTCTTTTGAAATGAATACGAGGAACACATGACACTTCGCAATTAATATTATATCTTGTCATGAAACATAGGAATGAGATGCGATATCCCGTTTTAAGAAGCATTAGAAATCTATTGCTACGATGCGTAGATATCTGGAGACGCTATTTCCTAGCATGGAAGTGTCGCATTTACATTCTTTTTAAAGGAATACGAGGTATACATGACGTTTCCGAAAGTATATTATATCTTATGATAGAACGTAGAATTGAGATGCGATGTCTCGTTACAAGAAGCATTAGAAATCTATTGCTTCGATACGTATACATCTGCAAACGTTATTTCCTGGCAAGGATGTGTCGCATTTACATTCATTTGAAGTGTAGACGAGGAATACATAACACTTCGCAATGAATATTATATCTTATCATGAGACATAGAAATGAGGTGCGATATCGCGTTTTGAGGAGCACTAGAACTCTATTGCTTTGATTCGTAGACATCTGCAAACGCCATTTCCTAGCAAGGAAGTGTCGCATTTACATTCATTTGAAGTGTAGACGAGGAATACATAACACCTCGCAATGAATATTATATCTTATCATGAGACATAGGGATGAGGTGCGATATCGCGTTTTAAGGAGAATTAGAAATCTATAGCTTCGATAAAGAGATATCTGGGAACGTAATTTCCTAGAAAGGAAGTGTCGCATTTTGTGACGTCAGGCGTACCGCCTGCCACCCATCAACCTCTTCGCACCCCCCAGCATCAACCCCTGGACACATGCAACCAGCCAAATTCGCCTGCTGAACCAGCAACTGGAAGTGTTCGCGCGCGCATACCTGCACGCGCTCACTCACACCGAGTTCCGCTACCTCACTCGCACCGCCGAGTATACCTGTCTCGCTCGTACCGGGCACCAGTGTCTCACTCGCACCACCGAGTATACCTGTCTCGCCCGCACCAAGGACGGGCAGCCCTATCTCTCTCGCACCGAGGATTCCGTCCTGCAGGAAGACGTAGCCGCAGCCCATCACCTGAATGGTGTCTTTTCCAATTCCGGGAACAGGATCTGCTAGAACCTATATATTACTTCTAAGCTACGACATACATACCATATCATGACTCATATATAAGAATTCCTATATCTAAGTTACACTAAGTAAGATGCGTCCGGCCAGCGGCATGCGCCGCTAGCTCCACCACGAGCCGCGGGTCCCCACTCGCTGGACCGCGCGCTCTCCGCCTCGAAACGCGAGTCCCCCACTCGCGGGACCGCGATCTCCCTACCACGAGCGTCCGCGACCGTAGCGCCCCGCGAACCGAGGAGGTCAGAGACGCGTCTCCAGAGCACACACTCTGACTCGAGATCTCCTACCGAGGAGTCGAAACTTCTAGTTCTAGATCGTTAGCCACCTCAATGTGGGGTTCAGGCATCGTATTTCTATTTCCATTTTAACTTAGTCTAAGTCTTAGAATAATTCCAGTTCTTGTATACTTTAAACCTAGAATATATTTTATTTTTACTTTTACTATATCCAAGTACAAGTTCTTTTACCAAGTCTACTATTTCCACATCCATTAATTTTATCAAGTGTTTATAATAATAGTTCTACTTTTAACATTACATTTAACTACGAATTCTTCCACGGGTTCTTCCATACAACTGGGGTTGATCTTCATCAAATTGAAGGAGTATAGAAATCGGCTTTGTGACGTTGAGACCGCCGCTTATCCCTCAGATCTTAGTCGAAAGTACAGAAAAACCTGGTGAATGAATCGTGCTTCCGGTTTGCGAAGAACGCGACGTGCGAGTAGGAAGAATTTCATACGATCACTTGTGCGTGAATATTTGGAGGGTGTTCCGAGAGTCCTCGTATACCAGCGACCTGCCTTCGCACCAGCCCAGACGCCGCTTTCCGAAGCGACCGTCGACGCATCCGATCCAGACACCACGACGCATCACGCCGATTATGACACATCCAGCATCATCGCTGAATACCGACAGCCGTCCTCCTCTTCGCTGGCGACTGATCGAGATTTCCGTAGCAGCCAACAGAACGAAATCCGCTACGATCCCAGCAAACGATCCTCCACGCCGTCTCTACGTACAAATCGAGAGAGAAGTCATCGAAAGGTAGGGTCATTCCCTTATTATCGCGAGTGTTTTCGCTAGTGTCGTGTCAGCCGAAATTGTCGTACCCGGTCTTAACGCGTTCCCGTGGACCGAATTACCGAAAAATAGGCCTGTGTCGTAAAGCCTCCGGAGCAACGGAAAATAGTTTCACCGGACGTGATACCTCGTATTCACCTCAAAAGAATGTAAATGCGACACTTCCTTGCTAGGAAATAAGGTTTGCAGATATCTACGTATCGAAGAAATAGAGCTCTAATGCTTCTTGAATCGACATATCGCATCTCATTTCTATGTTTCATGATAAGATATAATATTCATTGCGAAGTGTCATGTATACCTCGTACTCACTTCAAAAGAATGTAAATGCGACACTTCCATGCTAGGAAATAGCATTTGCAGATGTCTACGTATCGTTGCAATAGATTTCTAATGCTACTTAAAACGAGATGTCGCATTTCATTCCTATGTTGCGTGATAAGATATAATATTCATTGCGAAGTGTCATGTATATCTCGTATTCACTTCAAAAGGATGTAAATGCGACACTTGCATGCTAGGAAATAGCCTTTGCAGATGTCTACGTATAGCAGCAATAGAGTTCTGATGCTTCCTAAAACGCGATATCGCATCTCTCTTCTATGTTTCATGATAAGATATAATATCCATTGCGAAGTGCAATGTATACCTCGTATTCGCTTCAAGAGAGTGTAAATGCGTAACTTCCTTGTGATCAAATAGTGCTTGCAGATGTCTACGTATCGTAGCAATGGAGTTCTAGTGCCTCTTAAAACGCGATATCGCATCTCACTTCTATGTTTCATGATAAGATATAATATTCAGTGCGAAGTGTCATGTATATCTCGTATTCACTTCAAAAAAATGTAAATGCGACACTTCCTTGGTAGGAAATAGCGTTTCCAGATGACCACGTATCGAAAGAATAGAGTTCTAATACTTCTTAAAAGGAGATATCGCATCACATTTCTATGTTTCATGATAAGATATAATATTCATTGCGAAGTGTCATGTATACCTCGTATTCACTTCAAATGAACGTAAATTTGACACTAACATGCTAGGAAATAGCGTTTGCAGATGTCTACGTATAGTAGCAATAGAGTTCTAATGCTTCTTAAAACGAGATGTCGCATCTCACTTCTATGTTTCATGATAAGATATAATATTCAGTGCGAAGTGTCATGTATATCTCGTATTCACATCAGAAGAATGTAAGAGCGGCACTTTCCTTGCTAGGAAGTAGCGCTTGCAGATGTCTAGGTATCGAAGCAATGGTATTCTAATGCTTCTCAAAACGCGATATCGCAACTCATTCCTATGTTTCATTATAAGATATAATATTCATTGCGAAGTGTCATGTATATCACGTATTCACTTCAAAAGAATGTAAATGCGACACTTCCTTGCTCGGAAATAGCGTTTGCAGATGTCTACGTATCGTAGCAATAGAGTTCTAATGCTTCAAAAAACGCGATATCGCATCTCACTTCTATGTTTCATGATAAGATATAATATTCATTGCGAAGTGTCATGTATACCTCGTATTCACTTCAAAAGAAAGTAAATGCGACTATTGCATGTTAGGAAATAGCGTTTGCAGATGCCTACGTATCGTAGCAATAGGGTTCTAATGCTTCTTAAAACGCGATATCGCATCCCTCTTCTGTGTTTCATGATAAGATATAATATTCATTGCGAAGTGGCATGTATACCTCGTATTCACTTCAAAAGAATGTATATGCGACTACTGCTTGCTAGGAGATAGCGTTTGCAGATGTCTACGTATCGTAGCAATAGAGTTCCAATGCCACTTAAGTCGCGATATCGCATCTCATTTGTATGTTTCGTGATAAGATATAATATTCATTCCGAAGTGTCATGTATACCTCGTGTTCACTTCAAAAGAATTTAAATGCGACTATTGCTTGCTAGGAAATAGCGTTTGCAGATGTCTACGTATCGTAGCACTAGAGTTCTAATGCTGCATAAATCGCGATATCGCACCTCATTTATATGTTTCGTGATAAGATTTAATATTCATTGCGAAGTGTCATGTATACCTCGTATTCACTTCAAAAGAATGTAAGTGCGACACTTCCATGCTAGGAAATAGCGTCTGCAGATGTCTACGCGTCGAGGTAATAGAGTTCTAATGCTTCTTAAAACGCGATATCGCATCTCAATTCTATGTCACATAATAAGATATAATGTTCATTGCGAAGTGTCATGTATACCTCGTATTCACTTCAAAAGAATGTAAATGCGAATCTTCCTTGCTAGGAAATAGCGTTTGCAGATGTCTACGTATCGTAGCACTAGAGTTCTAATGCTTCTCAAAACGCGATATCGCATCTCATTTCTGTGCATCATGATAAGATATAATATTCATTGCGAAGTGTCATGTATACCTCGTACTCACTTCAAAGGAATGTATGTGCGACACTTCCATGCTAGGAAATAGCGTTTGCAGATGTCTCCGCATCGAGGCCATAGAGTTTTAATGCTTCTTACAACGCCATATCGCATCTCACTTCTGTGTTTCATGATAAGATATAATGTTCATTGCGAAGTGTCATTTATACCTCGTACTCACTTCAAAAGAATGTAAATGCGAATCTTCCTTGCTAGGAAATAGCGTTTGCAGATGTCTATGTATCGTAGCAATAAAGTTCTAATGCTTCTCAAAACGCGATATTGCATCTCATTTCTATGCTTCGTGATAAGATATAATATTCATTGCGAAGTGTCATGTATACCTCGTATTCACTTCAAAAGAATGTAAGTGCGACACTTCCAAGCTAGGAAATAGCGTTTGCACATGTCTCCGCATCTGGGCCATAGAGTTTTAATGCATCTTACAACGCGATATCGCATCTCTCTTCTATGTTTCATGATAAGATACAATATTTATTGCGAAGTGTCATGTATACCTCGTATTCACTTCAAAAGAATGTAAATGCGAATCTTCCTTGCTAGGAAATAGCGTTTGCAGATGTCTACGTATCGTAGCAATAGAGTTCTAATGCTTCTTAAAACGCGATATCGCATCTCATTTCTATGCTTCGTGATAAGATATAACATTCATTGCGAAGTGTCATGTATACCTCGTGTTCACTTCAATAGAATTTAAATGCGACTATTGCTTGCTAGGAAATAGCGTTTGCAGATGTCTACGTATCGTAGCACTAGAGTTCTAATGCTGCATAAATCGCGATATCGCACCTCATTTATATGTTTCGTGATAAGATTTAATATTCATTGCGAAGTGTCATGTATACCTCGTATTCACTTCAAAAGAATGTAAGTGCGACACTTCCATGCTAGGAAATAGCGTCTGCAGATGTCTACGCGTCGAGGTAATAGAGTTCTAATGCTTCTTATAACGCGATATCGCATCTCAATTCTATGTCACATAATAAGATATAATGTTCATTGCGAAGTGTCATGTATACCTCGTATTCACTTCAAAAGAATGTAAATGCGAATCTTCCTTGCTAGGAAATAGCGTTTGCAGATGTCTACGTATCGTAGAACTAGAGTTCTAATGCTTCTCAAAACGCGATATCGCATCTCATTTCTGTGCATCATGATAAGATATAATATTCATTGCGAAGTGTCATGTATACCTCGTACTCACTTCAAAGGAATGTATGTGCGACACTTCCATGCTAGGAAATAGCGTTTGCAGATGTCTCCGCATCGAGGCCATAGAGTTTTAATGCTTCTTACAACGCCATATCGCATCTCTCTTCTGTGTTTCATGATAAGATATAATGTTCATTGCGAAGTGTCATTTATACCTCGTACTCACTTCAAAAGAATGTAAATGCGAATCTTCCTTGCTAGGAAATAGCGTTTGCAGATGTCTATGTATCGTAGCAATAGAGTTCTAATGCTTCTCAAAACGCGATATTGCATCTCATTTCTATGCTTCGTGATAAGATATAATATTCATTGCGAAGTGTCATGTACACCTCGTGTTCACTTCAAAAGAATGTAAATGCGACAATTGCTTGCTAGGAAATAGCGTTTGCAGATGTCTACGTATCGTAGCAATATAGTTCTAATGCTACTTAAATCGCGATATGGCATCCCATTTATATGTTTCGTGATAAGATATAATATTCATTGCGAAGTGTCATGTATACCTCGTATTCACTTCAAAAGAATGTAAGTGCGACACTTCCATGCTAGGAAATAGCGTTAGCAGATATCTCCGCATCGAGGCCATAGAGTTCTAATGCTTCTTAAATTGCGATATCGCATCTCTCTTCTATGTTTCATGATAAGATATAATATTCATTGCGAAGTGTCATGTATACCTCGTGTTCACTACAAAAGAACGTAAATGCGACACTTCCATGCTAGGAAATAGCGTTTGCAGATATCTCCGCATCGAGGCAAAAGGTTTCTAATGCTTCTTAAAACGCGATATCGCATCTCACTTCTATGTTTCATGATAAGATATAATGTTCATTGCGAAGTGTCATGTATACCTCGTACTCACTTCAAAAGAAAGTAAATGCGAATCTTCCTTGCTAGGAAATAGCGCTTGCAGATGTCTATGTATCGTAGGAATAGAGTTCAAATGCTTCTCAAAACGCGATATCGCATCTCATTTCTATGCATCATGATAAGATATAATATTCATTGCGAAGTGTCATGTATACCTCGTATTCACTTCAAAAGAATGTAAATGCGACTATTGCTTGCTAGGAGATAGCGCTTGCAGATGTCTACGTATCGTAGCAATAGACATCTAATGCTACATAAATCGCGATATCGCATCTCATTTATATGTTTCGTGATAAGATATAATATTCATTGCGAAGTGTCATGTATACCTCGTATTCACTTCAAAAGAATGTAAGCGCGGCACTTCCATGCTAGGAAATAGCGTTTGCAGATGTCTCCGCATCGAGGCCATAGAGTTCTAATGCTTCTTAAAAGGCGATATCGCATCTCTCTTCTATGTTTCACGATAAGATATAATATTCATTGCGAAATGTCATGTATACCTCGTGTTCACATCAAAAGAATGTAAATGCGACTATTGCTTGCTAGGAAATAGCGTTTGCAGATGTCAACGTATCGTAGCAATAGCGTTCTAATGCTTCTTAAAACGCGATATCGCATCTCACTTCTATGTTTCGTGATAAGATATAATATTCATTGCGGAGTGTCATGTATACCTCGTATTCACTTCAAAAGAATGTAAATGCGACTATTCCTTGCTAGGGCATAGCGTTTGCAGATGCCTACGTATCGTAGCAATAGAGTTCTAATGCTTCTCAAAACGCGATATCGCCTCACATTTCTATGTTTCCTCATAAGATATAATATTCATTGCGAAATGTCATGTATACCTCGCATTCACTACAAAAGAATTAAAATGCGACACTTCCGTGCTAGGAAAAAGCGTCTGCAGATGTCCACGCGTCGAGGCTATAGAGTTCTAATGCTGCTTAGATCGCGATATCGCATCTCATTTCTATGTTTCGTGATAAGTTATAATATTCATTCCGAAGTGTCATGTATAGCTCGAATTCACTTCAAAAGAATCTAGATGCGACATTTCCATGCTAGGAAATAGCCCTTGCAGATATCTCCGCATTGAGGCAATAGAGCCCTAATGCTTCTTAAAACGAGATGTCGCATTTCATTTCTATGTTTCGTGATAAGATATAATATTCATTGCGAAGTGTCATGCATACCTCCTATTCACTCCAAACAAATGTAAATGCGACACTTCCTTGCTAGGAAATAGCGTCTGCTGATGTCTAGGCATCGAGGCGATAGAGTTCTAATGCTTCTTAAAACGCGATATCGAATCTCACTTCAATGTTTCATGATAAGATATAATATTCATTGCGAAATGTCATGTATACCTCGTATTCACTTCAAAAGAATGTAAATGCGACTATTCCTTGCTAGGAAATAGCGTATTTAGATGTCTACGTATCGTAGCAATAGAGTTCTAATGCTACTTAAATCGCGATATTGCATCTCATTTCTATGTTTCGTGATAAGAAAGAATATTCATTGCGAAGTGTCATATACACATCGTATTCACTTCAAAAGAATGTAAATGCGACACTTCCATGCTAGGAAATAGCGTCTGCAGATGTCTATGCGTCGAGGCAATAGAGTTCTAATGCTTCTTAAAACGCGATATCGCATCTCACTTCTATGTTTCATGATAAGTTATAATATTCATTCCGAAGTGTCATGTAAACCTCGAATTCACTTCAAAAGAATGTAAGTGCAACTATTGCTTGCTAGGAAATAGCGTTTGCAGATGTCAACGTATCGTAGCAATAGCGTTCTAATGCTTCTTAAAACGCGATATCGCATCTCACTTCTATGTTTCGTGATAAGATATAATATTCATTGCGGTGTGTCATGTATACCTCGTATTCACTTCAAAAGAATGTAAATGCGACACTTCCTTGCTAGGAAATAGCGTCTGCTGATGTCTAGGCATCGAGGCGATAGAGTTCTAATGCTTCTTAAAACGCGATATCGAATCTCTCTTCTATGTTTCGTGATAAGATATAATATTCACCGCGAAGTGTCATATATACCTCATATTCACTTCAAAAGAATGTAAGTGCGACACTTCCATGCAAGGAAATAGCGTTTGCTGATGTCTCCGCATCGATGCCATAGAGTTCTAATGCTTCTTAAAACGCGATATCGCATCTCACTTCTATGTTTCATGATAAGATATAATATTCATTGCGAAGTGTCATGTATACCTCGTATTCTCTTCAAAAGAATGTAAATGCGAATCTTCCTTGCAAGGAAATAGCGCTTGCAGATGTCTACGTAACGTAGCAATAGTGTTCTAATGCCTCTCAAAACGCGATATCGCATCTCATTTCTATGCTTCATGATAAGATTTAATATTCATTGCGAAGTGTCATGTATACCTCGTATTCACTTCAAAAGAATGTAAATGCGACTATTGCTTGCTAGGAAATAGCGTTTGCAGATGTCTCCGCATCGAGGCCATAGAGTTCTAATGCTTCTTGAAATACGATATCGCATCTCTCTTCTATGTTTCATGATAAGATATAATATTCATGGCGAAGTGTCATGTATACTTCGTATTCTCTCCAAACGAATGTAAATGCGACACTTCCATGCTAGGAAATGGTGTTTTCATATGTCTACGTATCGTAGCAATAGAGTTCTAATGCTACTTAAATCGCGATATCGTATCTCATTTCTATGTTTCGTGATAAGATATATTTTTCATTGCGAAGTGTCATGTACACCTCGTATTCACTCCAAAAGAATGAAAATGCCACTATTGCTTGCTAGGAAGTAGCGTTTGCAGATGTCTTCGTATCGTAGCAACAGAGTTCTAATTCTACTTAAAACGCGATATCGCATCTCATTTCTAAGCTTCATGATAAGATATAATATTCATTGCGAAGTGTCATGTGTACCTCGTATTCACTCCAAACGAATGTCAATGCGACACTTCCTTGCTAGGAAATAGCGTATTCAGATGTCTACGTATCGTAGCAATAGAGTTCTAATGCTACTTAAATCGCGATATCGCATCTCATTTATATGTTTCGTGATAAGATATAATGTTCATTGCGAAGTGTCATGAATACCACGTATTCACTTAAAAAGAATGTAAATGCGACTATTGCTTGCTAGGAAATAGCGTTTGCAGATGTCTCCGCATCGAGGCCATGCAGTTCTAATGCTGCTTGAAACGCGATATCGCATCTCTCTTCTATGTTTCATGATAAGATATAATATTCATTGCGAAGTGTCATGTATACCTCGCAAACGCTCCAAAATATTGTAAATGCGACACTTCCTTGCTAGGAAATAGCGTCTGCAGATGTCTACACGTCGATGCAATAGAGTTCTAATGCCTCTTAGATCGCGATATCGCATCACATTTCTATGTTTCATTATAGGATATAATATTCATTGCGAAGTGTCATGTATACATCGTAATCACTCCAAAAGAATGTAAATGCGACTATTCCTTGCTAGGGCATAGCGTTTGCAGATGCCTACGTATCGTAGCAATAGAGTTCTAATGCTTCTTAGATCGCGGTATCGCATCACATTTTTATGTTTCGTGATAAGTTATAATATTCATACTGAAGTGTCATGTAAACCTCGAATTCGTTTCAAAAGAATGTAACTGCGACTATTGCTTGCTAGGAAATAGCGTTTGCAGATATCTCCACATCGAGGCAACAGGGTTCTAATGCTTTTTAAGACGCGATATCGCTTCTCACTTCTATGATTCATGATAAGATATAATATTCATCGCGAAGTGTCATGCATACCTCTTATTCACTTCAAAAGAATGTAAATGCGAATCTTGCTTGCTAGGAAATAGCGCTTGCAGATCTCTACGTTTCGAAGCAATAGTGTTGTAATGCTTCTCAAAACGCGATATTGCATCTCATTTCTATGCTTCAAGATATGATATAATATTCATTGCGAAGTGTCATGTATACCTCGTATTCACTTCAAAAGAATGTAAATGCGTCACTTCCATGCTAGCAAATAGCGTCTTCAGATGTCTACGCGTCGAGGCAGTAAGGTTCTAATGCTTCTTAAAACGCGATATCGCATCTCACTTCTATGATTCATGATAAGATATAATATTCATTGCGAAGTGTCATGTATACCTCGTATTCACTTCAAAAGAATGTAAATGCGGCTATTGCTTGCTAGGAAATAGCGTTTGCAGATGTCTCCGCATCGAGGCCATAGAGTTCTAATGCTTCTTGAAACGCGATATCGCATCTCATTTCTATGCATCATGATAGGATATAATATTCATTGCGAAGTGTCATGTATACCTCGTATTTACTTCAAAAGAATGTGAATGCGACACTTCCTTGCTAGGAAATAGCGTATCCAGATGTCTACGTATAGTAGCAGTAGACTTCTAATGCTTTCCAAATCTCGATAGCGCATCTCATTTCTATGTTTCGTGATAAGATATAATAGCCATTGCGAAGTGTCATGTATACCTCGTATTTACTTCAAAAGAATGTGAATGCGACACTGCCTTGCTAGGAAATAGCGTATCCAGATGTCTACGTATAGTAGCAATAGAGTTCTAATGTTTCTTAAAACGCGGTATCGCATCTCATTTCTATGCTTCATAATAAGATATAATATGCATTGCGATGTGTCATGTATACCTCGTACTCATTTCGACTCAATGTAAATGCGACACTTCCTTGCTAGGATATAGCGTTTGCAGATGTCTGCGTATCGAAGCAATAGTGTTCTAATGCATCTTAAAACGGGATATCGCATCCCATTTTTATGTTTCATGATAAGATATAGTATTCAATTCGAAGTGTCATGTATGCCTCGTGTTCACTTCAAATGAATGTAAATGCGACACTTTCTTGATAGGAAATAGGGTTTGCAGATGTCTACGTATCGAAGCAATAGTGTTCTAATGCTTCTTAAAACGCGATATCGCATCTCATTTCTATGTTTCATGATAAGATATAATAATCATTGTGGAGAGTTATGTATACCACGTCTTCACTTCAAAAGAATGTAAATACGACACTTCCTTGCTATTAAATAGCGTTTGCAGATGTCTACGTATCGCAGCAATAAAGTTCTAATGCTTTCTAAATCTCGATAGGGCATCTCATTTCTATGTTTCGTGATAAGATATAATATCCATTGCGAAGTGTCATGTATACCTCGTATTTACTTCAAAAGAATGTGAATGCGACTCTTCCTTGCTAGGAAATAGCTTATCCAGATGTCTACATATAGTAGCAATAGACTTCTAATGCTTTCTAAATCTCGATAGCGCATCTCATTTCTATGTTTCGTGATAAGATATAATATCCATTGCGAAGAGTCATGTATACCTCGTATTTACTTAAAAAGAATGTGAATGCGACACTTCCTTGCTAGGAAATAGCGTATCCAGATGTCTACGTATAATAGCAATAGAATTCTAATGCTTCTTAGTACGAGATATCGCATGTCATTTCTATGTTTCATGATAAGATATAATATTCATTGCGAAGTGTCATGCATACCTCTCATACGCATCAAATAAATGTAAATACGACACTTCCTTGCTAGAAAATAGCGTTTGCGGGTGTCTACGTATCGTAGCAATAGAGTTCAAATGCTTCTTAAAACGCGATATCGCATCTCATTTCCATGTTTCATGATAAGATATAATATTCATTGCGAAGTGTCATGTATACCTCGTATTCACTTCAAAGGAATGCAAGTGCGATACTTCCTTGCTAGGAAATAGCGTTTGCAGATATCTGCATATCGAAGCCATAGGGTTCTAATGCTTCTTATAACACGATATCGCATCTCATTTCTATGTTTCATGACAAGATATAATATTCATTGCGACGTGTCATGTATACCTCGTATTCACTTCAATAGTATGTAAATGCGGCACTTCCTTGCTAGGAAATAGCGTTTGCAGATGCCTACGTATCGAAGCAATAATGTTCTAATGCTTCTTATAACACGATATCGAATCTCAATTGTATGTTTCATGATAAGATATAATATTCATTACGAAATGTCATGTTTACCTCGTTTTCACTTCAAATGAATGTAAATGCGACACTTCCTTGCTAGGAAATAGCGTTTGCAGATGACAACGTATCGCAGCAATAGAGTTCTAATGTTTCTTAATACGCGATATCGCATCTCATTTCTATGTTTCATGATATGATATAATATTCATTGCGAAATGTCATGTATACCTCGTACTCACTTCAACTGAATGTAAATGCGACACTTCCTTGCTAGGATATAGCGTTTTCAGATGTCTGCGTATCGTAGCAATAGAATTCTAATGCTTCTTAAAACGGGATATCGCATCCCATTTTTATGTTTCATGATAGAATATAATATTCGTTGCGAAATGTCAATTATAGCTCGCATACACTTCAAATGAATGTAAGTGCGACACTTCCTACCTAGGAAATAGCTTTTGCAGATGTCTATGTATTGTAGCAATAGTGTTCTAAAGCTTTTTAAAACGGGATATTGCATCTCATTTCTATGTTTCATGATAAGATATAATAATCATTGTGGAGAGTTATGTATACCACGTCTTCACTTCAAAAGAATGTAAATACGACACTTCCTTGCTATTAAATAGCGTTTGCAGATGTCTACGTATCGCAGCAATAAATTTCTAATGCTTTCTAAATCTCGATAGGGCATCTCATTTCTATGTTTCGTGATAAGATATAATATCCATTGCGAAGTGTCATGTATACCTCGTATTTACTTCAAAAGAATGTGAATGCGACTCTTCCTTGCTAGGAAATAGCGTATCCAGATGTCTACGTATAGTAGCAATAGACTTCTAATGCTTTCTAAATCTCGATAGCGCATCTCATTTCTATGTTTCGTGATAAGATATAATATCCATTGCGAAGAGTCATGTATACCTCGTATTTACTTAAAAAGAATGTGAATGCGACACCTCCTTGCTAGGAAATAGCGTATCCAGATGTCTACGTATAATAGCAATAGAATTCTAATGCTTCTTAGAACGAGATATCGCATGTCATTTCTATGTTTCATGATAAGATATAATATTCATTGCGAAGTGTCATGCATACCTCTCATACGCATCAAATAAATGTAAATACGACACTTCCTTCCTAGGAAATAGCGTTTGCAGATGTCTACGTATCGTAGCAATAGAGTTCTAATACATCTTAAAATGCGATATCGCATCTCATTTCTATGTTTCATGATAAGATATAATATTCATTGCGAAGTGTCATCGATACCTCGCGTATACTTCAAATGAATGTAAATGCGACATTTCCTTGCTAGGAAATAGCGTTTGCAGGTGTCTACGTATCGCAGCAATAGTTTTCTAATGCTTCTTAAAACGCGATATCGCATCTCATTTCTACGTTTCATGATAAGATACAATATTCATTGCAAAGTGTCACTTATACCTCGCACACACATCAAGTGAATGTAAATGCGTCACTACCTTGCTAGGAAATAGCGTCTGCAGATGTGTACGTATCGTAACAATAGATATCTAACGCTTCTTAAAACGAGATGTCGCATCTCATTTCTCTGTTTCATTATAAGATATAACATTCATTGCGAAGTGTCATGTATACCTCGTATTCACTTCAAAAGAATGTAAATGCGACACCTCCTTGCTAGGAAATAGCGTTTGCAGATGTCTACGTATCGTAGCAATAGAGTTCTAATTCCTTTTAAATTGCGATATCGCATCTCAGTACTATGTTTCGTGATAAGGTATAATATTCATTGCGAAGTGTCATGTATACCTCGTATTCACATCAAAGGAATGTAAATGCGACACTTCCTTCCTAGGAAATAGCGTTTGCAGATGTCTACGTATCGCAGCGATAGTGTTCTAATGCTTCATAAAACGCGATATCGCATCTCAATTCTATGTTTCATGATAAGACATAATATCCATTGCGAAATGTGATGTATACCTTGTATTCGCTTCAAAGGAATGTAAATGCGACACTTACTTGCTAGGAAATAGCGTTTCCATATGTCTAAGTATCGAAACAATAGTGTTCCAATTCTTCTCAAAAGCGTGATGACGCACCTCATTTCCCTGTTTCGTGATAAGTTATAATATTCATTGCAAAATAATCACATATACCTTGTATTCACTTCAAAAGAAAGTAACTGCGACACATCCATGCCTGGAAATAGCGTTTGCATATGCCTACCTACCGTAGCAATAGAGTTCTAATACTGCATAACACGCGATATCGCATCTCACTACAATGTTTCATGATAAGGTATAATATTTATTGCGAAGTGTCACGTACACCTCCTATTCACTTCAAAAGAATGTAAATGCGACACTTCCTTGCCAGGAAATAACATTTGCAGAGGTCTACGTATCGTAGCAATAGAGTTCTAACGCTTCTTAAAACGCGATATCGCATCTCATTCCTATGTTTCGTGATAAGGTATAATATTCATTGCAAAGTGTCATGTATGCCTCTTATTCACTTCAAAAGAATGTAAATGCGACACTGCCCTGCTAGGAAATAGCGTTTCCAGATATCTACGCACCGTAGCAATAGATTTCTTATGCTTCTTAAAACGGGATATCCCGTCTCAGTTCTATGTTTCATGATAAGATATAATATTCATTGTGGTGTGTGATGTATACCTCGTATTCACTTCAAAAGAAAGTAAATGCGAAATTTCCTTGCTACGAAATTGCCTTTGCAGATGTCTACGTATCGTAGCAATAGAGTTCTAGTATATCCTAAAACGCGATATCGCAACTCATTTCTATGCTTCATGATAAGATATAATATTCATTGCGAAGTTTCACTTATACCTCTTATTCACTTCAAATGAATGTAAATGTGGCACTTCCTTTCTAGGAAATAGCGTTTGCAAGACATCTGCAATGACGATACGTAGACACGTATCGTAGCAATTGACTTCTAATGCTTCTTAAAACGGGATATCGCATTTCATTTCCATGTCTCCTGATAAGATATAATATTCATAGCGAAGTGTCATGTATACCTCGTATTCACTTCAAAAGAATGTAAATGCGACACTTCCTTGCTAGGAAGTATAGTTTCCAGATGTCTACGTATCGAAGCAACAGAGTTCTAGTGCTTCTTAGAACGGGGTATCGCATCTCATTTCTATGTTTCACGATAAGATATAATATTCATTGCGAAGTGTTATGTATACCTCGTTTTCACTTCAAAAGAATGTAAATGCGACAGTCCCTTGCTAGGAAATAGCGTTTGCAGACGTCTGCGTATCGTAGCAATAGATTTCTAACGCCTCTTAAAATGCGATATCGCATCTCATTTGTACGTTTGATGATAAGATACAATATTCATTGCCCAGTGTCACTTATACCTCGCTTACACTTCAAATGTATGTAAATGCGGACCTTCCTTCCTAGGAAATTGCGTTAGCAGATGTCCACGTATCGTAGCACTGGAGTTCTAATGCTTCTTAGATCGCGATATCGCATCTCATTTCTACGTTTCATGATACGATATAATATTCATTGCGAAGAGTTATGTACTCCTCGTCTATACTTCAAAAGAATGTAAATGCGAGACTTCCTTTCTATTGAGTAGCGTTTGCAGATGCCTACGTATCGTAGCAATAGAGTTCTAATGCTTTTTAAATCGCGATATCGCATCGCAGTTCTATGTTTCATGATAAGGTACAATATTCATTCCGAAGTGTCATTTATACATCGTATTCACTTCAAAAGAATGTAATTGCGACACTTCCTTGCTACGAAATAGCGTTTGCGGATGTCTACGTACCGTAGCAACAGAGTTCTAGTGTTTCCTAGAACGCAATATCGCAACTCATTTCTATGTTTCATGATAAGATATAATATTCATTGTAGAGTGCTATGTATACCTCGTATTCACTTCAAAAGAATGTAAATGCGACAATTCCTTGCTAGGAAATAACGTTTGCAGATATCTACGTATCGTAGCAATAGAGTTCTAACGCTTCATAAAACGCGATATCGTAACTCATTCCTATGTTTCGTGATACGACATAATATTCATTGCGAAGAGTTATGTATTCCTCGTCTATACTTCAAAAGAATGTAATTGCGACACTTCCTTTCTATTGAATAGCGTTTGCAGATGCCTACGTATCGTAGCAATAGAGTTCTAATGCTTTTTAGATCGCGATATCGCATCTCAGTTCTATGTTTCATGATAAGATACAATATTCATTGTGGAGTGTTATGTATACCTCGTATTCACTTCAAGAGAATGTAAAAGTCACACTTCCTTCCTAGGAAATTGCGTTCGCAGATGTCTACGTATCGTAGCAATAGAGTTCTAATGCTTCTCAAAACGCGATATCGCATCTCATTTCTATGTTTCATATTAAGATATAATATTCATTGTGGTGTGTGATGTATGCCTCGTATTCACATCGAAAGAATGTAAATGCGACACTTCCTTGCTAAGAAATAGCGATTGCAGATGTCTACGTATCGTAGCAATAGAGTTCTAACGCTTCTTAACACGCGATATCGTAACTCATTCCTATGTTTCGTGATAAGGTATAATATTCATTGCAAAGTGTCATGTATGCCTCTTATTCACTTCAAAAGAATGTAAATGCGACACTGCCTTGCTAGGAAATAGAGTTTCCAGATATCTACGTACCGTAGCAATAGATTTCTTATGCTTCTTAAAACGGGATATCGCATCACACTCCTATGTTTCATGATAAGATATAATATTCATTGCGAAGTGTCATGTATAGGTCGTATGTACTTCAAAACAATGTAAATGCGACGCTTCCTTGCTAAGGAGTAGCGTTTCCAGATGTCTATGCATCGAAAGTATAGAGTTCTAGTGATTGTTAAGACGAGATGTCGCATCTCATTTCTCTGTTTCATGATAAGATATAATATTCATTGCGAAGTGTCATGTATACCTCGTATTCCCTTCAAAAGAATGTACATGCGACACTTCCTTGCTAGGAAATAGCGTTTGCAGATGTCTACGTATCGTAGCAATAGAGTTCTGATGCTTCTTAAAACGAGATGCCGCATCTCATTTCTCTGTTTCATGATAAGATATAATATTCATTGCGAAGTGTCATGTATAGCTCGTATGTACTTCAAAAGAATGTAAATGTGACACTTCCTTGCTGAGAAGTAGCGTTTCCAGATGTCTGTGCATCGAAGCAATAGAGTTCTAATTCCTTTTAAATCGCGATATCGCATCTCAGTACTATGTTTCGTGATAAGGTATAATATTCATTGCGAAGTGTCATGTATACCTCGTATTCACATCAAAAGAATGTAAATGCGACACTTCCTTCCTAGGAAATAGCGTTTGCAGATGTCTACGAATCGTAGCAATAGAGTTCTAACGCTTCTTAAAACGCCATATCGCATCTCATTCCTATGCTTCATGATAAGATATAATATTCATTGCGAAGTGTCATGTATACCTTGTATTCTCTTCAAACGAATGTTAATGCGACTCTTCCTTGCTAGGAAATAGCGTATTCAGATGTCTACGTATCGAGGCAATAGTGCTCTAATGCTTCTTAAAACGCTATATCGCATCTCATTTCCATGTTTCATGATAAGGTATAATATTCATTGAGAAGTGTCATGTATACCTAGCTTACACTTCAAATGAATGTAAATGCGACACTTCCTTGCTAGGAAATAGCGTTTGCAGATATCCACGTATCGTAGCAATAGAGTTGTACTGCTTCTTAGAACGCGATATCGCATCTCAGTTATATGCTTCATGATTAGATATAATATTCATTGCGATGTGTTATGTATACCTCGTCTACAGTTCAAAAGAATGTAAATGCGACTATTCCCTGCTAGGAAATAGTGCTTGCAGATGTCTCTGTATCGAAGCAGTAGTGTTATAATGCTTCTTAAATCCCGATATCGCATTTCACTACTATGTTTCGTGATAGGGTATAATATTCACTGTGGAGTGTTATGTATACCTCGTACTCACTTCAAGAGAATGTAAATGCGACACTTCCCTCCAATTAAATAGCGTTTGCAGATGTCTACGTATCGAAGCAATCTGTTCTAATGTTTCATAAAACGCGATATCGCATCTCATTTCTATGTTTCATGATAAGACATAATATCCATTGCGAAGTGTGATGTATACCTCGCATTCACTTCAAAAGAAAGTAAATGCGACACATCCATGCTAAGAAATAGCGCGTGCGTCTGTCTACGTACCGTAGCAATAGAGTTCTAATACTGCTTAAAACGCGATATCGCATCTTACTTCTATGTTTCATGATAAGGTATAACATCCATTGCGAAGTGTCACGTACACCTCCTATTCAGTTCAAAAGAATGTAAATGCGACACTTCCTTGCTAGGAAATAGCGTTTGCAGAGGTCTACGTATCGTAGCCTTAGAGTTCTAACGCTTCTTAAAACGCGATATCGCATCTCATTTCTATGTTTCATGATAAGATATAATATTCATTGCGAAGTGTCATGTATACCTCGTATTCACTTCAAAAGAATGTAAATGCGACACTTCCTTTCTAGGAAATAGCGTTTACAGATGTCTTCGTATCGTAGCAACAGCGTTCTGACACTTCTTGAAATGCGATATCGCATCTCATTCCTATGTTTCGTGATAAGATATAATATTCATTGCGAAGTGTGATGTATGCCTCGTATTCACTTCAAAGGAATGTAAATTCGACTCTTCCTTGCTAGGAAATAGCGTCTCCATATATCTACGCATCGTAGCAATAGATTTCTAATGCTTCTTAAAACGGGATATCGCATTTCATTTCTATGTTTCATGACAAGATATAATATTGATTGCGCAGTGTCATGTATACCTCGTGTTAACTTCAAGAGAATGTAAATGCGACACTTTCTTGCTAGGAAATAGCGTTTTCAGATGACTACGTATCGATGCAATAGAGTTCTAATGCTTCTTAAATCGCGATATCGCATCTCATATCTGTTTCGTGATGAGATATAATATTCACTGCGAAGTGTCGTGTATACCTCGGATTCACTTCGAAAGTATGTAAATGCGACACTTCCTTGCTAGGAAATAGCGTTTGCAGATGTTTACGTACCGAAACAATAGAGCACTAATTCTTCTTAAAACGAAATGTCGCATCTCATTTTTATGTTTCATGATAAGATATAGTATTCATTGCGAAGTGTCATGTATACCTCGTACTGACTTCAAAAGAATGTAAATGCGGCAGTTCTTTGTTAGGAAATAGCGTTTGCAGATGTCTACGTATCGTAGAAACAGAGTTCTTATGGTGCTTAAATCGCGATATCGCATCTCATTTCTATGTTTCGTGATAAGTTATAGTTTTCATTGCGAAATGTCACGTATACCTCGTATTCACTTCAAAAGAAAGTAAATGCGACACTTCCTTGGCAGGAAATAGCGTTTGCAGAGGTCTACGTATCGTAGCAATAGAGTTCTAACGCTTCTTAAAACGCGATATCGCATCTCATTTCTATGTTTCATGGTAAGATATAACATTCATTGCGAAGTTTCACTTATACCTCGTATTCACTTCAAATGAATGTAAATGCGACGCTTCCTTTCTAGGAAATAGCGTTTGCAGATGTCTTCGTATCGTAGCAACAGCGTTCTGACACTACTTAAAACGCGATATCGCATCTCATTTCTACGTTTCATGATAAGATATAATATTCATTGCGAAGTGTCATGTATGCCTCGTATTCACTTCAAAAGAATGTAAATTCGACACTTCCTTGCTAGGAAATAGCATCTCCAGGTATCTACGCATCGTAGCAATAGATTTCTAATGCTTCTTAAAACGGGATATCGCATCTCATTTCTATGTTTCATGACAAGATATAATATTCATGGCGAAGTGTCATGTATGCCTCGTATTCACTTCAAAAGAATGTAAATTCGACACTTCCTTGCTAGGAAATAGCATCTCCAGGTATCTACGCATCGTAGCAATAGATTTCTAATGCTTCTTAAAACGGGATATCGCATCTCATTTCTATGTTTCATGACAAGATATAATATTCATGGCGAAGTGTCATGTGTTCCTCGTATTCACTTCAAAAGAATGTAAATGCGACACTTCCTTCCTGGGGAATAGCGTTTCCAGATATCTACGTATCGTAGCAATAGAGTTGTAATGCTTCTTAAAACGCGATATCGCATCTCATTTCCATGTTTCATGATAACATATAATATTCATTGCGAAGTGCCATGTATACCTCGTACTCACTTCAAATGAATGTAAATGCGACACTTCCTTGCTAGGAAATAACGTTTGCAGATGTCTACTTATCGAAGCAATTGAGTTCTAATGCTTCTTAAAACGGGATATCGCATCTCATTTCTATGTTTCACGATAAGATATAATATTCATTGCGAAGTGTTATGTATACCTCGTTTTCACTTCAAAAGAATGTAAATGCGACAGTCCCTTGCTAGGAAATAGCGTTTGCAGACGTCTGCGTATCGTAGCAATAGATTTCTAACGCCTCTTAAAATGCGATATGGCATCTCATTTGTACGTTTGATGATAAGATACAATATTCATTGCCCAGTGTCACTTATACCTCGCTTACACTTCAAATGTATGTAAATGCGGACCTTCCTTCCTAGGAAATTGCGTTAGCAGATGTCCACGTATCGTAGCACTGGAGTTCTAACGCTTCATAAAACGCGATATCGTAACTCATTCCTATGTTTCGTGATACGACATAATATTCATTGCGAAGAGTTATGTATTCCTCGTCTATACTTCAAAAGAATGTAATTGCGACACTTCCTTTCTATTGAATAGCGTTTGCAGATGCCTACGTATCGTAGCAATAGAGTTCTAATGCTTTTTAGATCGCGATATCGCATCTCAGTTCTATGTTTCATGATAAGATACAATATTCATTGTGGAGTGTTATGTATACCTCGTATTCACTTCAAGAGAATGTAAAAGTCACACTTCCTTCCTAGGAAATTGCGTTCGCAGATGTCTACGTATCGTAGCAATAGAGTTCTAATGCTTCTCAAAACGCGATATCGCATCTCATTTCTATGTTTCATATTAAGATATAATATTCATTGTGGTGTGTGATGTATGCCTCGTATTCACATCGAAAGAATGTAAATGCGACACTTCCTTGCTAAGAAATAGCGATTGCAGATGTCTACGTATCGTAGCAATAGAGTTCTAACGCTTCTTAACAGGCGATATCGTAACTCATTCCTATGTTTCGTGATAAGGTATAATATTCATTGCAAAGTGTCATGTATGCCTCTTATTCACTTCAAAAGAATGTAAATGCGACACTGCCTTGCTAGGAAATAGAGTTTCCAGATATCTACGTACCGTAGCAATAGATTTCTTATGCTTCTTAAAACGGGATATCGCATCACACTCCTATGTTTCATGATAAGATATAATATTCATTGCGAAGTGTCATGTATAGGTCGTATGTACTTCAAAACAATGTAAATGCGACACTTCCTTGCTAAGGAGTAGCGTTTCCAGATGTCTATGCATCGAAAGTATAGAGTTCTAGTGATTGTTAAGACGAGATGTCGCATCTCATTTCTCTGTTTCATGATAAGATATAATATTCATTGCGAAGTGTCATGTATACCTCGTATTCCCTTCAAAAGAATGTACATGCGACACTTCCTTGCTAGGAAATAGCGTTTGCAGATGTCTACGTATCGTAGCAATAGAGTTCTGATGCTTCTTAAAACGAGATGCCGCATCTCATTTCTCTGTTTCATGATAAGATATAATATTCATTGCGAAGTGTCATGTATAGCTCGTATGTACTTCAAAAGAATGTAAATGTGACACTTCCTTGCTGAGAAGTAGCGTTTCCAGATGTCTGTGCATCGAAGCAATAGAGTTCTAATTCCTTTTAAATCGCGATATCGCATCTCAGTACTATGTTTCGTGATAAGGTATAATATTCATTGCGAAGTGTCATGTATACCTCGTATTCACATCAAAAGAATGTAAATGCGACACTTCCTTCCTAGGAAATAGCGTTTGCAGATGTCTACGAATCGTAGCAATAGAGTTCTAACGCTTCTTAAAACGCCATATCGCATCTCATTCCTATGCTTCATGATAAGATATAATATTCATTGCGAAGTGTCATGTATACCTTGTATTCTCTTCAAACGAATGTTAATGCGACTCTTCCTTGCTAGGAAATAGCGTATTCAGATGTGTACGTATCGTAGCAATAGAGTTCTAATGCTACTTAAATCGCGATATCGCATCTCATTTCTATGTTTCGTGATAAGATATAATATTCATTGTGAAGCGTCATGTATACCACGTATTCACTTCAAAAGAATGTAAGTGCGACACTTCCATGCTAGGTAATAGCGTTTGCAGATGTCTCCGCATCGAGGCAATAGGGTTCTAATGCTTCTTAAAACGCGATATCGCATCTCTCTTCTATATTTCATAATAAGATATAATATTCATTGCGAAGTGTCATGTATACCTCGTATTCTCTCCAAACGAATGTAAGTGCAACACTTCCTTGCTAGGAAATAGCTTATTCAGATGTCTACGTATCGTAGCAATAGAGTTCTAATGCTACTTAAATCGCGATACGGCATCCCATTTAGATGTTTCGTGATAAGATATAATATTCATTGCGAAGTGTCATGTATACCTCGTATTCACTACAAAAGAATGTAAATGCGAATCTTCCTTGCTAGGAAATAGCGTTTTCAGATGTCTACGTATCGAGGCAATAGTGCTCTAATGCTTCTTAAAACGCTATATCGCATCTCATTTCCATGTTTCATGATAAGGTATAATATTCATTGAGAAGTGTCATGTATACCTAGCTTACACTTCAAATGAATGTAAATGCGACACTTCCTTGTTAGGAAATAGCGTTTGCAGATATCCACGTATCGTAGCAATAGAGTTGTACTGCTTCTTAGAACGCGATATCGCATCTCAGTTATATGCTTCATGATTAGATATAATATTCATTGCGATGTGTTATGTATACCTCGTCTACAGTTCAAAAGAATGTAAATGCGACTATTCCCTGCTAGGAAATAGTGCTTGCAGATGTCTCTGTATCGAAGCAGTAGTGTTATAATGCTTCTTAAATCCCGATATCGCATTTCACTACTATGTTTCGTGATAGGGTATAATATTCACTGTGGAGTGTTATGTATACCTCGTACTCACTCCAAGAGAATGTAAATGCGACACTTCCCTCCTATTAAATAGCGTTTGCAGATGTCTACGTATCGAAGCAATCTGTTCTAATGTTTCATAAAACGCGATATCGCATCTCATTTCTATGTTTCATGATAAGACATAATATCCATTGCGAAGTGTGATGTATACCTCGCATTCACTTCAAAAGAAAGTAAATCCGACACTTCCTTTCTAGGAAATAGCGTTTACAGATGTCTTCGTATCGTAGCAACAGCGTTCTGACACTTCTTGAAATGCGATATCGCATCTCATTCCTATGTTTCGTGATAAGATATAATATTCATTGCGAAGTGTGATGTATGCCTCGTATTCACTTCAAAGGAATGTAAATTCGACTCTTCCTTGCTAGGAAATAGCGTCTCCATATATCTACGCATCGTAGCAATAGATTTCTAATGCTTCTTAAAACGGGATATCGCATTTCATTTCTATGTTTCATGACAAGATATAATATTGATTGCGCAGTGTCATGTATACCTCGTATTAACTTCAAGAGAATGTAAATGCGACACTTTCTTGCTAGGAAATAGCGTTTTCAGATGACTACGTATCGATGCAATAGAGTTCTAATGCTTCTTAAATCGCGATATCGCATCTCATTTCTGTTTCGTGATGAGATATAATATTCACTGCGAAGTGTCGTGTATACCTCGGATTCACTTCGAAAGTATGTAAATGCGACACTTCCTTGCTAGGAAATAGCGTTTGCAGATGTTTACGTACCGAAACAATAGAGCACTAATTCTTCTTAAAACGAAATGTCGCATCTCATTTTTATGTTTCATGATAAGATATAGTATTCATTGCGAAGTGTCATGTATACCTCGTACTGACTTCAAAAGAATGTAAATGCGGCAGTTCTTTGTTAGGAAATAGCGTTTGCAGATGTCTACGTATCGTAGAAACAGAGTTCTTATGGTGCTTAAATCGCGATATCGCATCTCATTTCTATGTTTCGTGATAAGTTATAGTTTTCATTGCGAAATGTCACGTATACCTCGTATTCACTTCAAAAGAAAGTAAATGCGACACTTCCTTGGCAGGAAATAGCGTTTGCAGAGGTCTACGTATCGTAGCAATAGAGTTCTAACGCTTCTTAAAACGCGATATCGCATCTCATTTCTATGTTTCATGGTAAGATATAACATTCATTGCGAAGTTTCACTTATACCTCGTATTCACTTCAAATGAATGTAAATGCGACGCTTCCTTTCTAGGAAATAGCGTTTGCAGATGTCTTCGTATCGTAGCAACAGCGTTCTGACACTACTTAAAACGCGATATCGCATCTCATTTCTACGTTTCATGATAAGATATAATATTCATTGCGAAGTGTCATGTATGCCTCGTATTCACTTCAAAAGAATGTAAATTCGACACTTCCTTGCTAGGAAATAGCATCTCCAGGTATCTACGCATCGTAGCAATAGATTTCTAATGCTTCTTAAAACGGGATATCGCATCTCATTTCTATGTTTCATGACAAGATATAATATTCATGGCGAAGTGTCATGTATGCCTCGTATTCACTTCAAAAGAATGTAAATTCGACACTTCCTTGCTAGGAAATAGCATCTCCAGGTATCTACGCATCGTAGCAATAGATTTCTAATGCTTCTTAAAACGGGATATCGCATCTCATTTCTATGTTTCATGACAAGATATAATATTCATGGCGAAGTGTCATGTGTTCCTCGTATTCACTTCAAAAGAATGTAAATGCGACACTTCCTTCCTGGGGAATAGCGTTTCCAGATATCTACGTATCGTAGCAATAGAGTTGTAATGCTTCTTAAAACGCGATATCGCATCTCATTTCCATGTTTCATGATAACATATAATATTCATTGCGAAGTGCCATGTATACCTCGTACTCACTTCAAATGAATGTAAATGCGACACTTCCTTGCTAGGAAATAACGTTTGCAGATGTCTACTTATCGAAGCAATTGAGTTCTAATGCTTCTTAAAACGCGATATCGCATCTCATTTTTATGTTTCATGATAGGATATAATATTCGTTGCGAAATGTCACTTATACCTCGCATACACCTCAAATGAATGTAAATGCGACACTTCCCTCCTAGGAAATAGCGTTTGCAGATGGCTACGTATCGTAGCAATTGTGTTTTAATGCTTCTTAAGACGCGATATCGCATCTCATTTTCATGTTTCATGATAAGATATAATATTCATTGCGAAGTATTATGTATGCCTCGTCTACACTTCAAATGAATGTAAATGACACAGTTCCTTGCTAGAAAATAGCGTTTCCAAATGTCCACGTATCGAAGCAATAGGTTTCTGTTCCTTCTTGAAACGCAATATCGCATCTCATTTCTATGATTCATGATATGATATAATATTCATTGCGAAGTGTTATGTATACCACGTGAGCACTTCAAAAGAATGTAAATACCACACTTTGTGGCTAGGAAATAGCGTTTCCAGATATCTACGTATCGATGCAATAGAGATCTAATGTATCCTAAAATGCGATATCGCATCTCATTTCTATGTTTCATGAAGTGGTATCATTTTCATTGCGAAGTGTTATGCATACCTCGTCTACACAACAATAGAATGTAAATGTCACACGTCCTTGCTAGGAAATAGTGTTTCCAGATGTCTACGTATCGAAGAAATAGAGTTGCAATACTTTTTAATATGCGATGTCGCATCTCAATTCTGTTTCATAATAAGATATAATATTCATTGCGAAGTGTTATGTGTTCCTCGTCTACACAACAAAAGAATGTAAATGTCACACACCTTTGCTAGGAAAGTGCGTTTCCAGATGTCTACGTATCGAAGCAATAGACTTCTAATGCTTCTTAATACGTGATATCGCATCTTATTTCTATGTTTCATCATGAGATATAATATTTATTGCGAATATGTATACCTTCTTAAAACGCGATATCGTATCTCATTTCTATGTTTCATGATAAGATATAATATTAATTGCGAAGAGTTATGTATACCTCGTCTACACTTCAAAAGAATGCAAATGCCACACTTCTTGGCTAGGTAATTGCGTTTCTAGATGTCTACGCATCGAAGCAAAAGATTTCTAACTCTTTATAAAACGCGATATCGCATATCAGTTCTAAGTCACATGATAAGATGTAATGTCAATGCAACGCGTTATGTATATCTCCTCTATACTTCAAATGAATGTAAATGCAGCACTTCCTTGCTACGGAATATCGTTTCTATATCTGAAGGTTTAGAGGCAATAGAGTTCTAATGCTTCGTAAAACGCGGCTGCGCATCTTACTTCTATATTTCATGATAAGATGTAATATTCATAGCATCGCATTATGTTTATCTGCTTCTGCACACGAATTGAGTGTGAACCCTACACTTTCTTGCCCGGGGATAGCGTTTCTAGATGTCCAGGTGCCGAAGAATTTAATTTGTCATGCTTCATGCACCGCAATATCGCATTTCGTATAAACAGTTCAATGTAAGTTAAAAGGTTGTAAAGCTCTATGCATCGCATTATACTTTTCTGCTTTTGTGCTTTATAATGCTCTGGGATGTGAGAAGGTCCTCAACCATCCTTAACCCCCTAAAGAGAAGTCAAAAGTCCAGTGGCCCTGCAGGTGGGCCATGGGAGCGCGGCGCGCGAGGCGCTACGCAATTTAAATGATCAGGAGGATCCCCTCAGGGACACCCAAGGGGGCGAGAAGAGGAAATCGCCGAAGTCCACTGATCGATGGACCCGAACAATACTGAAGCCTACAGCCCACTCCACCAAGGAGCCCCGAGTAGGATGCAGGAGACCCGAGGACCACCAGCGAATTCAAGGAACCTTAAGAAGAGTACGTGAGAGCTTATTCGCTAAAGCGTTCCATTTCTTGTGTCGCATATTGTATATTGTATCTTATATCGTGAAGCGAGTTATGATACCCGGTAATTCGCGGCGTGTTGCGTAGTTTCCCGTAGCCCTTGTTAGTTAAACCCTCGTCGAGACCATAAATAAACATGCCGTGACGTCAGTATCTCGCGACCTGAGTGTGTGTACTTGGCTAGGCACAGTCGAGAGGAGGAGCATTTCGAAGTTTCAAGGGTTGTTCCGCCCCAGGGTTCCCGGTGTCGTGTAGTCTATCCCTTTGCTACTTTCTGAGCAGCTGCCGCCCAAGAAAAGTTGTACGTGAGCGGATACCTTGGAACGATAGATCGCTTTAGATTAAAGTACGTTTTACACCTTAAAGCATTTAGATAATTAACCCCTTCGAGCTTCTCTGACTTACTATATATAGGTTTCCGTCACAACTAATAGGAACCATCACTTTACATAGATATATAGAACACACATAGTTTTATACGTAGAACTGAGAATTTGAGAACTTACTTTGAAACGTTAGTAGTGAGGAATTCCATCGGAATTCATAGAAATTCAGAACTTACTTGCCATGAAACATAGGCAGATAAGGTCGCGTTGCTTAGAACTTTAGAACTTGCTTACTTCAACAAATATTTCTAATGGCTTCGTCCGTTCTCTTAGAAGAGTTTTAAATAAACCACATACTTTTCACGCTTCTGATATCTTTGAAAGTTCGCGAGATGTAATCGGTTAAGTTTTAAAATGATTACATAGTGTGGATTATTGTTTAGTAACTCGCTCATAAACGAGTCTGCATAGGATTTAATCCATAAGTTTTTAAGCCTGGAATTTATGCAGTTATTTGTTATTCACTTATTGCTCAAACGACAAAGATTCTGACCACTTCCAAATGGTTGACTTTCATCAATTTTCTTAAAAATTGAAATATTGCCCAACTGCTTGCATTAAAGACTGTAATTAAAGCTTTCAAAACATTTTACCTCTTATAGATGAATTCTGGAATTGAAATTGAATGTTTGACTTTTCTATCTCCTGTTTAGACATCTTTCTATTGGAATGTTCAAGTATTTTTCATATTCGTAATTATTAAAAATGTTTTACTTGATTCTTTAATTTAATATTTAGAATTTTCTGAAAAATATTTTTTATCGTAATGAACTATGTAATTGCAATTATAATTCTTTATGAAATAATAATAACAGAAAGGTATGTATCCATACTTGTAGTTTTGTAAAGAGTATTTAATCTTACTATCTAAAATGAAACATTGAGATCTGTTAACAATCTAATGGAATTTAATTACCTTTTGATTTAAATTCACAATGATAATCTTCCATAGTTCAACAATTTTGCGAGCTGTCCTCAGGAATCCGCAGCTCAGTACTTATATAAAATGAACGACACAAAGAACAGCCTAACCAAACGTATTCGAACCGATTTTTCAATACTAATCTTATCATGTTTAACTTATGCTGCAAACTATTGAAATGCCTTTCGAAAAGTGTTTATTCACAGTGAAGTAAACGGTAAGTATTACGCCTTCCACCACTGTTTACAATACGTATGTTTCATTTACTATCAAAACCGTGAGTATTATCGCCTTTCTTTACTTTTTGTAACCTTCAATGCCTTCATGTTACAGATCGTTAAACTTGCTTTAAAATGCTCTATCGTATTACGGAAGAATGGACATACCAATTCATTTTAAAAAATGAAGGTAACCTTCATATGTCCAACATAACTCCACTTACAAAAAAACTATTTTCATCAACGGATGGGCCCTTTGTACTATGCAATTTTATATTAGCAAAAACTTCTATGAAACTTATAGTTTCGTGGATATCTGAGGTGCTAATTATTACTGCCCCACCCTGTATATTGTTATGGATGTGTCCAACAAGGCAACGATGAACAGAGTTAAATTTAATATTATGATGTTTATTATTTTACTTATAGTATATTAGTTACTTATAGTATCTTGTTTTTCTAATCAATATTACTTCTGCTCAAAGGCTATAATAGAATTGGACCGAAATGGGTACAAAACAGGCAATTATATCTATACGTTCTATTCTATGCAAAGGCAAATATTTCAAAGAGAAAAGATGTGTTACTTACAAATTACTTATGTTCCTAGATATCTCACTAATTCAGGCTTCTTGTCTTGCAGAACTAATCATTCATTTAACATGTAAAGGGGTCGAAGGATAGTAAAAGATTTTTATATTTCATAGCCTCACTCGATACGTCGATTGGATCACGTAAAATATCGGACATTAATTGCATCTACATCTTCAGACCTTAAATATATAATTGCAACATCATATTTAACAGCGTTTTAATAACATTTTTCTAATTGTTTATATCTATGTCTAATAAATATATATTAATCGAATAAGTTGCTTTACCAAAGAATAAAAGTATCTGAGGCATACAAATCGGAGCATTACATAACAAACGTGCATCACATATATAATATTACATGTAACAAAATATGAAGACCAAAAAGATCGTACATAAGTTGAATCCACAATGCGGTCATAGAGATACAGAAACGGCAAAAATTCCAAACAATAATTTAAAAAATTCAAAAAGGGGGGAGTGAAAATCCATCTCCTTGACGATGATAAGGAACAAGTCTGCCTCATGCACTACAATCCCAAACAGCCAGCGATTGGCACGCCAATGACAACGGATGGAACGAATTCCATGACAGAACTGTGCTAACAAAGTGCTCCTACTCAGCTTTCGAAATGGCATACTGTTAGTACTGGGGCGGCATTCGTATCACGGCACTATTAAAGCACCGAGATATAGCACACGGGCTACACGGCCGTGACAATGACACTATCAGCTCACCATAGCTACACGCGTGGTTGTGGCGTAGGCTGACATTTACTAATGGGGAAGCTGTTTCCATAAAAATTATAAGCAAATATGAAAAATGACTAAACTGCGCAATTTATTTATTTTGATTCCAAAATAGATACACCGGCACAAAACAAAGATATAAGAACTCGATTTTATTATTTTCTATAAACTAGCTCGATAGGGAGATTTTTTCCATAAAGTCGATAATTACTTTGTCATAAAAATATATACACTTATTTTATATATATTTTCTTCAATTTATTGTTACAAATTCATGCAATTGAGGGTTACATTAAATACGATGACAGCATGTTATTTCAAAAATTACACAAGGCGAAGTTAGGGACGCAACAGCATGAATTTTTATTTCATAAGTAATATTATTTTTATAAATAATATTTTTAGTCTATGATGGATTGAAAGAAATATATACGACTCGCTCAATAACTATAAATATAGGAAAACGACCATCAAAATGTCTATCAATACTCATATGCTGAACATCTACTGACATCTAACGGTTCTAATTTGTATGAAAGCACAGGTTTCCCATTGCCAAATGTGATCCTGCGCCATTGCTGAGGAGATTCATGAATGGAGCGATGATACGCATGTCACCATGGTGCTGGTGCTGCGCGATTCGCTTGTCTAGAACGTGCTGGTAATACGTGCTGTCATTTTAGTTAACGAATCCGGTCACAGATGACTACGAATCAGTTGACACTCCACGGAAGTGGCAATATAGTGCCGGCATGGTGTCGCTACCATCTTGCCGTTTGTTATCTGGGATGCTTTTTAGTGCATTATTCGGAATTGAATTTGAACACATAGCTACTTAATCGCTAATTTGTATGTACTGTGACGTGGTGACGTCACAAGGCTCGCTCACCCCCCCCCCCCCCCTGCTTCGGTTAGACTAGCTCCCAGTTCACCACCCATGCGAGAAGCGCGACACGGACCATAGCGATAGCTGTATTTGCGAGGAGCGTGAAATACACGATGGTAGAACCTCCCCCCCCCCCCCCCCCCGTTCTGTTCTCTCTCACCGTTCTACGGATTAGACTGGCGAGCTGATGGAAGGAGCGACCCACAAGACGCCTCTTCGGCGGATAAGAAGACCGCAGGTTCGCGGAAGGGCTGTGCGCCGAGGTAGCGTGACGGGCTCGACGGTAGAGGAGTCGGGAAGCGAAACAGAAAAGACCCTGAAGCCCGAAGGATAAGATCCAGAGCCCTGCAACGATGAAACCGCTGCCATAGTCCATGGAGACGAACAGGATGGTTCTCGGGTGTGAGAAGGACCTCCACCCCTCCCCTGAGCCCATGGAGAGGAAAGCTCAAGATGCGCAGCGGAATTGCAGGTGAGCCGTGGAAAGCGCGGCGCGCGACACGCGCCGCAGTTCAAATAATCCAGAGGACCACCTCTAGACACACCAGAGGGGGCGATCAGGGAAGATCGCCGAAATCCACCGATCGATGCCCCGAACAATACCGAAGCGTATGGCCCTACCCCACCAAGGAGCCCTAAGGAGGATCTAAGGGGATCCGAAGACCCCCAGCAAACCTATATAATGAGCTAGCCAGCACGAAGACAGCCTCTTATTCTTCTCAACGACTTAGCGACTACTTAGCGAGCAATCGAGCAAGCGATTATACGTAGCGATTCGGAGGAGAGAGAGAGAGACAGAGAGACTGAACGAGATCCATACTTGTTGGAAACGAGAATGTGAGTCCTTATACGCTAAAGCGTCCCATTTGTTCCTTGCCGCAATTGTGACATCGCGTATTGTAATTTGTATTGTATAACGGGTGGTGATCCCCGGTCATTCGCGGCGTGTCGTATACCCTTTTGTAATACCGTGTCGAGGCAATCTAGAAAGAAGCCGTGAGTTCAGTATCCCGGCCCTGGGAATCCTTTGCCCGCATCAGGGCAGGCAGTAGGATGGTGGAGGGCCTGCCCTCCTGTTGCTTGGATCTATAGAATTCACATCCTATTTTAGAGTAGAAGCAGATAATTATAATGCTTTTCATAGAAGATTACAGCTTACTTAATTCGAAACGTTGAAATGAGATGAGTCATGGCATTGTATAATGTATTACTACTCTATTGTCCCGACATGTAGACAAAACGAAGGGCAATCCTGTTGCATGGAGCTGTAGAATTTACATTCTTATGAAGTTTTAAAGCAGATAAGCATAGAGCTATGCATAAGAGATTACAGCATTCTTACTTTGAAACGATGAAATGGGATGCGCCAGCGCATTGCATGGTGAATTCTAGCTCGATTGCTTTAACAGACAGACACTACGGAGCGCCACGCCGTTGCATGGAATTATATACTTCACATTCTATTGAAGACCTCTAACAGTTAAGCATAATGTTATGGATGTATGATTACAGATTCTTCGCTTTGAAACAATGAAATGAGATGCGACACCGCGCTGCATGAGGTATTAGAAATGTCTTGCTTCGAAACGTAGAGATCCGGAAACGATATTCCGTTGCAAGTAAGTATAGGATTCACATCCTTCTGGGGTCTAGATGCAGACAAATGTAACATATTGCATAAAGCATTGCAATTTACCATGAATCATTGAAATGACTTGCGACATCGTGTTGAATGAAGCAATAGAACACTATTGCTTCGATACGCAGACATCTGGAAACGCTATTCCCTAGCAAGGAAGTGTTGCATTTACATTCTTTTGAAGTGCAGAAGAGGTATGAATAACACTTCGCAATGAATATTACATGTTATCATGCAACATAGAAATAAGATGCGATATCGCATTTTAAGTAGCATTAGAACTCAATTGCTCCGATAAGTAAACAACTGGAAACGCTCTTTCCTAGCAAGGAAGTGTGGCATTTACATACTTTTGAAGTGTAGACGAGGTATGAACAACACTTCGCAATAAATATTATATCTTATCATGCAACATAGAAATGAGATGCGATATCGCGTTTTCAGAAGCATTGGAATTCTATTGCTTCGATACGCAGACATCTGGATTCGCTATTTCCTAGGAAGGAATTGTTGCATCTACATTCTTTTGAAGTGCAGACGAGGTATACATAACACTTCCCAATGAATATCATATCTTATCAAGAAATATAGAACTGAGGTGCGATATCGCGGTTAAGGAAGCATTACAACTCTATTGCATCGATATGTAGACATCTGGAAACGCTATTTTCTAGCAAGGAAGTGTCGCATTTACATTCTTTTGTAGTATACATATCACTTCGCAATGAATAATATATCATATCATGAAACATGGAAACGAGATGCGATATCGCGTTTTAAGAAGCATTAGAACTCTGTTGCTTCGATACGCAAACATCTGGAATCGCATTTCCTACCAAGGGTGTGTGGCATTTACATTCCTTGGAAGTGTAGACGAGGTATACATAACACTTCGCAATGACTATTATATCTTATCATGAACCATAGAATTGAGATGCGATATCGCGTTTAAGGAAGCATTGGAACTCTATTGCTTCGATAAGTAGACATCTCGAAACGCATTTCCTAGCAAGGAAGTGTTGCATTTGCATTCTTTAGAAGTGTAGACGAGGTATACATATCTCTTCGCTATGAATATTATATCTTGTCGTGATACATAGGACTGAGATGCGATGTCGCGTTTTAATAAGCATTACAGCCATATATCTTCGATACGTAGAAATCTGGAACCGCTATTCCCTAGCAGGGAAGTGTGGCATTTATATTCATTTGAAGTGTGTACGAGGTATACATAACACTTCGCTGTGAATATAATAACTTATCATGCAACATAAAACTGAAATGCGTTATCGCGTTTTAAGAAGCATTACAACTCTATTGCTTCGATATGTAGGAATCTGAAAATGATATTTCCTAGCAAGGCAGTTTGGCATTTACATTCTTTGAAGTGTAGACGAGGTATACAGAACACTTCGCAATGAATAATTATATCTTATCATGAAACATAGAACTGCTATGCGATATCGCTTTTTAAGAAGCTTTAGAATTCTATTGCTTGGATACGTAGACATCTGGAAACTATATTTCCTAGCAAGGAAGTGTGGCATTTACATTTTTTTGAAGTGTATGCGAGGTATACATAACACATCGGAATGAATATTATTTCTTATCATGAAACAAAGAAATGAGACGCGATAGGGCGTTTGAACAAGCATAAGGTCTCTATTGCTACGATACGTAGACATCTGGAAACTCTATTTCCAAGCATGGAAGTGTCGCATTTGCATTCCTTTGAAGTGAATACGAGGTGTACATGACACTTCGCAATGAATATTATATCTTATCATTAAACATAGAAATGTAACGTGATATCGCGTTTTAAGAAGCATTAGAACTCTATTGTTTCGATACGTAGACATCTGCGAACAATATTTCCTAGCATGGAAGTGTCGCATTTACATTCCATTGAAGTGAAAACGAGGCATACATAACAGTCCACAATGAATATTATATCTTATCACGAAACATAGAAATGAAATGCGACATCTCGTTTTAAGAAGCATTAGAACTCTCTTGCTACGATACGTAGACATCTGCAAAAGCTATTTCCTAGCATGGAAGTGTCGCATTTACATTCCATTGAAGTGAATACGAGGTGTGCATGACACTTCGCAATGGATATTATATCTTATCATGAAACATAGAAGTGAGATACGATATCGCGTTCTAAGAAGCATTAGAACTCTATTGCTACGATACGTAGACATCTGCAAACGCTATTTCCTAGCATGGAAGGGTCGCATTTACATTCTTCTGACGTGAATACGAGGTATACATAACACTCCATAATGAATAATATATCTTATCATGAAACATGGAAGTGGGATGTGATATCGCGTTTTAAGAATCAGTAGATATCTATTGTTTCGACACGTAGTCATCTGGAAACGCTATGTCCTAGCAAGGAAGTGTCGCATTTACATCCTTTTGAAGTGAATACGAGGTATACATAACACTCCAAAATGAATATTATATCTCATCACGAAACATAGGAATGAAATGCGACATCTCGTTTTAAGAAGCATTAGAACTCTATTGCTACGATACCTAGACATCTGCGAACAATATTTCCTAGCATGGAAGTGTCGTGTTTACATTCTTCTGAAGCGAATACGAGGTATACATAACACTGCATAATGATTATTATATCTTATCACGAAACATAGAAATGAAATGCGACATCTCGTTCTAAGAAGCATTAGAACTCTATTGCTACGATACGTAGACATCTGCAAACGCTATTTCCAAGCATGGAAGTGTCGCATTTACATTCTTTTGAAGTTAATACGAGGTATACATGACACTTCGCAATGAATATTATATCTTATCATGAAACATAGATGTGAGATGCGACATCTCGTTTTAAGACGTATTAGAACTCTATTCTTTCGATACGTGGTCATCTGGAAACGATATTTCCTAACGAGGAAGTGTCGCATTTACATTCTTTTGAAAATAATACGAGGTATACATGACACTTCGCAATGTATTTTATATCTTATCTCGAAACATAGAAGTGAGATGCGATGTCGCGTTCTAGGAAGCATTAGAACTCTATAGCTACGATGCGTAGACATCTGCAAACGCTATTTCCTAGCATGGAAGTGCCGCATTTACATTCTTCTGAAGTTAATGCGAGGTATACATGACACTTCGCAATGAATATTATATCTTATCACGAAGCATAGAAATGAAATGCGACATCTCGTTTTATGGAGCATTAGAACACTCTTGCTACGATACGTAGACATCTGCAAACGCTATTTCCTGGCATGAAAGTGTCGCATTTACATTCTTTTGAAGTGAATACGAGGTATACATGACACTTCGCAATGAATATAATATCTTATCATGAAACATAGAAGTGAGATTTGATATCGCGTTTTAAGAAGCATTAGAATTCTATTGCTTCGATACGTAGACATCTGCAAACACTATTTCCTAGCATGCAAGTGTCGCATTTACATTCTCTTGAAATGAATACGAGGTATACATAACACTCCACAACGAATATTATATCTTATCACGAAACATAGAAATGAAATGCGACATCTCGTTTTAAGAAGTATTAGAACTCTATTGCTTCGATAGGTAGACATCTGCAAACAATATTTACTAGCAAGGAAGTTTCGCATTTACATTCTCTTGAAGTGAATACGAGGTATACATAACACTCCACAATGAACATTATATCTTATCACGAAACATAGAAATGAAATGCGACATCTCGTTTTAAGAAGCATTAGAACTCTATTGCTACGATACGTAGACATCTGCAAACGCTATTTCCTAGCATGTAAGTGTCACACTCACATTCTTGTGAAGTGAATATGAGGTATACATGACACTTCGCAATGAATATTATATCTTATCATGAAACATAGAAGTGTGATGCGATATCGCGTTTTAAGAAGCATTAGAACTCTATTGCTACGATACGTAGACATCTGCAAACAATATTTCCTAGCAAGGAAGTGTCGTATTTACATTTTCTTGAAGTGAATACGAGGTATACATATCACTCCACAATGAATATTATATCTTATCACGAAATAAAGAAATGAAATGCAATATGTCGTTTTAAGAAGCATTAGAAATCTATTGCTACGATACGTAGACATCTGCAAACGATATTTCCTAGCATGGAAGTGTCGCAGTTACATTCTTTTGAAGTGAATACGAGGTATAAATGACACTTCGCAATGAAAATTATATCTTATCATGAAACACAGATGTAAGATGCGATATCGCGTTTTAAGAAGCATTAGAAATCTAATGCTTCGATACGTAAACATCTGCAAACAATATTTCCTAGCAAGGAAGTGTCCTATTTACATTCTTTTGAAGTGAATACGAGGTATACATGACACTTCGCAATGAATATTATATCTTATCACGAAACATAGAAATGAAATGCGACATCTCGTTTTAAGAAGTATTAGAACTCTATTGCTTCGATACGCAGACATCTGCAAACGCTATTTCCTAGCATGCAAGTGTCGCATTTACATTCTTATGCAGTGAATACGAGATATACATGACACTTCGCAATGGATATTATATCTTATCATGAAACATAGAAGTGAGATTCGATATCGCGTTTTAAGAAGCATTAGAACTCTATTGCTACGATACGTAGACATCTGCAAACAATATTTCCTAGCAAGGAAGTGTCGTATTTACATTTTCTTGAAGTGAATACGAGGTATACATAACACTCCACAATGAATATTATATCTTATCACGAAATATAGAAATGAAATGCAACATGTCGTTTTAAGAAGCATTAGAAATCTATTGCTAATATACGTACACATCTGCAAACGATATTTCCTAGCATGGAAGTGTCGCATCTACATTCTTTTGAAGTGAATACGAGGTATACATGACACTTCGCAATAAATATTATACCTTAGCATGAAACATAGAAGTGAGATTCGATATCGCGTTTTAAGAAGCATTAGAACTCTATTGCCACGATACGTAAACATCTGCAAACAATATTTCCTAGCAAGGAAGTGTCGCATTTACATTCCTTTGAAGCGAATACGAGGTATACATGACACTTCGCAATGAAAATTATATCTTATCATGAAACATAGAAGTGAGATGCGATATCGCGTTTTAAGAAGCTTTAGAATTCTATTGCTACGATACGTAGACATCTGCAAACGCTATTACCTAGAATGGAAGTGTCGCATTTACATTCTTTTGAAGTGAATACGAGGTATACATAACACTCCACAATGAATATTATATCTTATCACGAAACATAGAAATGAAATGCGACATCTCGTTTTAAGTAGCATTGGATCTCTATTGCTTCGATACGTAGACATCTGCAAACAATATTTCCTAGCTAGGAAGTGTAGTATTTACATTCTTATGAAGTGACTACGAGGTAGACATGACACTTCGCAATGAATATTATGTCTTATCATGAAGCATTGAAGTGAGACGCGATATCGCGTTCTAAGAAGCATTAGAACTCTATTGCTACGATACGTAAACATCTGCAAACAATATTTCCGAGCAAGGAAGTGTCGCATTTACTTTCTTTTGAAGTGAATACGAGGTATACATAACATTCCACCATGTATATTATATCTTATTACGAAACAAAGAAATGAAATACGACTGCTCATTCTAAGAAGCACTAGAACTCTGTTGCTACGATACAAAAACATCTGCAATCGCTATTACCTAGAATGGAAGTGTCGCATTTACATTCTTTTGAAGTGAATACGAGGTATACATGACACTTCGCAAAGAATATTATATCTTATCACGAAACATAGAAATGAGGTGCTATATCGCGTTTTGAGAAGCACTAGAACTCTATTGCTACGATACGTAGACATCTGAAAACGCTATTTCCTAGCAAGGAAGTGTCGCATTTACATTCTTTTGAAGTGTATACGAGGTATACATAACATTCGACAATGAATATTATATCTTATTACGAAACATAGAAATGAAATACGACTTCTCGTTTCAAGAAGCATTAGATCTCTATTACTACGATACGTAGACATCTGCAAACAATATTTCCTTGCAAGGCAGTGTCGCATTTACATTCTATCGCAGATAATACGAGGTACGCATGACACTTCTAGATAAATATTATACCTTATCACGAAACATAGAAATTAGATTCGATATCGTGATTTAAGAAGCACTAGAACTCTATTGCTACGATACGTAGTCATCTGCAAACAATATTTCCCATCATGGAAGTGTCGCATTTACATCCTTTTGAAGTGAATACGAGGTATACATGACACTTCGCAATAAATATTATATTTTATCATGTAACATAGAAGTGAGATGCGATATCGCGTTTTGAGAAGCATTAGAATTCTATTGCTACGATACGTAGACATCTGTAAACGCCATTACCTAGAATGGAAGTGTCGCATTTACATTCTTTTGAAGTGAATACGAGGTATACGTAACACTCCAAAATGAATATTATATCTTATCACGAAACATAGAAATGAAATACGACATCTCGTTTTAAGAAGCATCAGTACTCTATTGCTGTGATACGTAGACATCTGCAAACAATATTTCCAAGCATGGAAGTGTCGCATTTACATTTTTTTGAAGTGAATACGAGGTATACATGACACTTCGCAATAAATATTATATTTTATCATGAAACATAGTAGTGAGACGCGATATCGCGTTCTAAGAAGTAATAGAACACTATTGCTACGATACGATAGACATCTGCAAACGCAATTTCCTAGCATGGAAGTGTGGCATTTACATTCTTTTGAAGTGAATACGATATATACATGTCACTTCGCAATGAGTATTATATCTTATAATGAAACATAGAAGTGAGATGCGATATCGCGTTTAAAGAAGCATTAGAACTCTATCGCTACGATACGTAGACATCTGCAAACTCTATTTCCTAGCATGGAAGTGTCGCATTTACATTCTTTTGAAGTGAGTACGAGGTACACATGACACTTCGCCATGATTATTATATCTTATAATGAAACATAGGTATGAGATGCGATATCGCGTCTTGAGAAGCATTAAAATTCTATTGCTAATGTACGTAGACATCTGCAAACAATATTTCGTAGCAGGGAAGTGTCGCATTTACATTCTTGTGAAGTGAAATCGAGGTATACATAACTTTCCACGATGAATATTATATCTTATCACGAAACATAGAAATGAAATGCGACATCTCGTTTTAAGAAGCATTAGAACTCTATTGCTACGATACGTAGACATCTGCAAACAATATTTCCTTGCAAGGAAGTGTCGCATTTACATTCTCTTTAAGTGAATACGAGGTATACATAGCACTCCAAAATGAATATTATAACTTATCACGAAACATAGAAATGAAATGCGACATCTCGTTTTAAGAAGCATTAGAACTCTAGTGCTACGATACGTAGGCATCTGCAAACGATATTTCCTAACATGGAAGTGTCGCATTTACGTTCTTTAGAAGTGAATACGAGGTATACATGGCACTTCGCAATGGATATTATATCTTATCATGAAACATAGAAGTGTGATGCCATATCGCGTTTTACGAAGCATTAGAACTCTATTGCTACGATACGTAAACATCTGCCAACGCTATTTCCTAGCATGTAAGTGTCACATTTACATTCTTTTGAAGTGAATACGAGGTATACATGACACTTCGCAATTAATATTATATCTTATCATGAAACATAGAAGTGAGATGCGATATCGCGATTTAAGATGCTCTAGAACTCTATTGCTACGATGCGTAGACATCTGCAAATGCTATTTCCTAGCAAGGAAGTGTCGCATTTACATTCTCTTGAAGTGAATACGAGGTCTACATAACACTCCAAAATGAATATTATAACTTATCACGAAACATAGAAATGAAATGCGACATCTCGTTTTAAGAAGCATTAGAACTCTATTGCTACGATACGTAGACATCTGCAAACAATATTTCCTAGCTAGGAAGTGTAGTATTTACATTCTTATGAAGTGACTACGAGGTAGACATGACACTTCGCAATGAATATTATGTCTTATCATGAAGCATTGAAGTGAGACGCGATATCGCGTTCTAAGAAGCATTAGAACTCTATTGCTACGATACGTAAACATCTGCAAACAATATTTCCTAGCAAGGAAGTGTCGCATTTACATTCTTTTGAAGTGAATACGAGGTATACATAACATAGAAATGAAAGAAATGAAAGAAATGAAATACGACTGCTCATTCTAAGAAGCACTAGAACACTGTTGCTACGATACAAAGACATCTGCAAACGCTATTTCCTAGCATGGAAGTGTCGCTTTTACATTCTTTAGAAGTGAATACGAGGTATACATGGCACTTGGCAACGGATATTATATCTTATCATGAAACATAGAAGTGTGATGCGATATCGCGTTTTAAGAAGCATTAGAACTCTATTGCTACGATACGTAGACATCTGCAAACAATATTTCGTAGCAAGGAAGTGTCGCATTTACATTCTCTTGGAGTGAATACGAGGTATACATAACACTCCAAAATGAATATTATAACTTATCACGAAACATAGAAATGAAATGCAACATCTCGTTTTAAGAAGCGTTAGAACTCTATTGCTACGATACGTAGACATCTGCAAACGCTATTTCCTAGCATGGATGTGTCGCATTCACATTCTTTTGATGTGAATACGAGGTATACATGACACTTCGCAATTAATATTATATCCTATCATGAAACATAGAAGTGAGGTGCGAAATCGCGATTTAAGAAGCACTAGAACTCTGTTGCTACGATGCGTAGACATCTGCAAATGTTATTTCCTAGCAAGGAAGTGTCGCATTTACATACTTTAGAAGTGAATACGAGGTATAAATGGCACTTCGCAATGGATAGTATATCATATCATGAAACATAGTAGTGTGATGCGATATCGCGTTTTAAGAAGCATTAGAACTCTATTGCTACGATACGTAGACATCTGCAAACAATATTTCCTAGCAAGGAAGTGTCGCATTTACATTCTCTTGAAGTGAATACGAGGTATACATAACACTCCAAAATGAATATTATATCTTATCACGAAACATAGAAATGAAATGCGACATCTCGTTTTAAGAAGCATTAGAACTCTATTGCTACGATACGTAGACATCTGCAAACGATATTTCCAAGCATGGAAGTGTCGCATATATATTCTTTTGAAGTGAGTACGAGGTATACATGACACTTCGCAATGAGTATTATATCTTATCATGAAACATAGGAATGTGTTGCGATATCGCGTTTTAAGAAGCATTAGAATTCTATTGCTACGATACGTAGACATCTGAAAACGCTATTACATAGAATGGAAGTCTCGCATTTACATTCTTTTGAAGTGAATACGAGGTATACGTAACACTCCAAAATGAATATTATACCTTATCACGAAACATAGAAATGAAGTACGACATCTCGTTTTAAGAAGCAACAGTACTCTATTGCTGTGATACGTAGACATCTGCAAACAATATTTCCTAGCACGGAAAGGTAGCATTTACATTCTTGTGATGTGAAATCGAGGTATACATGACACTTCGCAATGATTATTATATCTTATCATGAAACATAGAAGTGAGATGCGATATCGCGTTTTAAGAAGTATTAGAACTCTACTGCTACGATACGTAGACATCTGCAAACGCTATTTCCTAGCATGGAAGTGTCGCATTTACAGTCTTTTGAAGTGAGTACGAGGTACAGATGACACTTCGCCATGAGTATTATATCTTATAATGAAACATAGGAATGAGATGCTATGTCGCGTTTTGAGAAGCATTAGAACTCTATTGCTAATATACGTACATATCTGCAAACGTTATTTCCTAGCAAGGAAGTGTCGCATTTACATTCTTTTGAATTGTGTACGAGGTATACATAACATTCGACAATGAATACTATATCTTATTACGAAACATAGAAATGAAATACGACTTCTCGTTTTATGAAGCATTAGAACTCTATTGCTACGATACGTAGATATCTGCAAACAACATTTCCTTGCAAGGAAGTGTCGCATTTACATTCTTTCGAAGTTAATACGAGGTATACATGACACTTCGCGATGAATATTATACCTTATCACGAAACATAGAAATTAGATTCGATATCGTGATTTAAGAAGCACTAGAACTCTATTGCTACGATACGTAGACATCTGCAAACAATATTTCCTATCATGGAAGTGTCGTATTTACATCCTTTTGAAGTGAATACGAGGTATACATGACACTTCGCAATAAATATTATATTTTATCATGACACATAGGAGTGAGATGCGATATCACGTTCTAAAAGGTATTAGAACACTATTGCTACGATACGTAGACATCTGCAAACAATATTTCCTAGCATGGAAGTGTCGCATTTACATCCTTTTGAAGTGAGCACGAGGTATACATGACACTTCGCAATAAATATTATATTTTATCATGAAACATACAGGTGAGATGCGATATCACGTTCTAAGAGGTATTAGATCACTATTGCTATGACACGTAGACGTCTGCAAACGCTATTTCCTAGCATGGAAGTGTCGCATTTACAATCCTTTGAAGTGAATACGAGACATACATGACACTTCGCAATGAATATTATATCTTATCATGAAACATAGAAGTGAGATGCGATATCGCGTTCTAAGAAGCATTAGAACACTATTGCTACGAAACGTAGACATCTGCAAACGCTATTCCCTAGCATGGAAGTGTCGCATTTACATTCTTTTGAAGTGAATACGAGATATACATGACACTTCGCAATGAATATTATATCTTATCGTGAAACATAGGAATGAGTTGCTATATCGCGTTTTGTGATGAATTAGAACTCTATTGCTACGATAGGTAGACATCTGCAAACGCTATATCCTAGCATGGAAGTGTCGCATTTACATTCTTGTGATGTGAGTACGAGGTGTACATAACACTCCACGATGAATATTACATCTTATTACGAAAAATAGAAGTGAGATGCTATATCGCGTTTTAAGAAGCATTAGAACTCTATTGCTAATGTACGTAGACATCTGCAAACGTTATTTCCTAGCAAGGAAGTGTCGCATTTTCATTCTTTTGAAGTGAATTCGAGGTACACATGACACTTCGCCATGAGAATTATATATTATCATGAAACATAGGAATGAGATGCGATATCACGTTTACAGAAGCATTAGAACACAATTGCTTCGATACGCAGACATCTGGAAACGCTATTCCCTAGCAAGGAAGTGTTGCATTTACATTCTTTTGTAGTGTAGAAGAGGTATGAATAACACTTCGCAATGAATATTACATGTTATCATGCAACATAGAAATAAGATGCGATATCGCATTTTAAGTAGCATTAGAACTCAATTGCTCCGATAAGTAAACAACTGGAAACGCTCTTTCCTAGCAAGGAAGTGTGGCATTTACATACTTTTGAAGTGTAGACGAGGTATGAACAACACTTCGCAATAAATATTATATCTTATCATGCAACATAGAAATGAGATGCGATATCGCGTTTTCAGAAGCATTAGAACTCTGTTGCTTCGATACGCAAACATCTGGAATCGCATTTCCTACCAAGGGTGTGTGGCATTTACATTCCTTGGAAGTGTAGACGAGGTATACATAACACTTCGCAATGACTATTATATCTTATCATGAACCATAGAATTGAGATGCGATATCGCGTTTAAGGAAGCATTGGAACTCTATTGCTTCGATAAGTAGACATCTCGAAACGCATTTCCTAGCAAGGAAGTGTTGCATTTGCATTCTTTTGAAGTGTAGACGAGGTATACATGTCTCTTCGCTATGAATATTATATCTTGTCGTGATACACAGGACTGAGATGCGATGTCGCGTTTTAATAAGCATTACAGCCCTATATCTTCGATACGTAGAAATCTGGAACCGCTATTCCCTAGCAGGGAAGTGTGGCATTTATATTCATTTGAAGTGTGTACGAGGTATACATAACACTTCGCTGTGAATATAATAACTTATCATGCAACATAAAACTGAAATGCGTTATCGCGTTTTAAGAAGCATTACAACTCTATTGCTTCGATATGTAGGAATCTGAAAATGATATTTCCTAGCAAGGCAGTTTGGCATTTACATTCTTTGAAGTGTAGGCGAGGTATACAGAACACTTCGCAATGAATAATTATATCTTATCATGAAACATAGAACTGCTATGCGATATCGCTTTTTAAGAAGCTTCAGAATTCTATTGCTTCGATACGTAGACATCTGGAAACTATATTTCCTAGCAAGGAAGTGTGGCATTTACATTTTTTTGAAGTGTATGCGAGGTATACATAACACATCGGAATGAATATTATTTCTTATCATGAAACAAAGAAATGAGACGCGATAGGGCGTTTGAACAAGCATAAGGTCACTATTGCTACGATACGTAGACATCTGGAAACTCTATTTCCAAGCATGGAAGTGTCGCATTTGCATTCCTTTGAAGTGAATACGAGGTGTACATGACACTTCGCAATGAATATTATATCTTATCATTAAACATAGAAATGTAACGTGATATCGCGTTTTAAGAAGCATTAGAACTCTATTGTTTCGATACGTAGACATCTGCGAACAATATTTCCTAGCATGGAAGTGTCGCATTTACATTCCATTGAAGTGATAACGAGGCATACATAACAGTCCACAATGAATATTATATCTTATCACGAAACATAGAAATGAAATGCGACATCTCGTTTTAAGAAGCATTAGAACTCTCTTGCTACGATACGCAGACATCTGCAAAAGCTATTTCCTAGCATGGAAGTGTCGCATTTACATTCCATTGAAGTGAATACGAGGTATGCATGACACTTCGCAATGGATATTATATCTTATCATGAAACATAGAAGTGAGATACGATATCGCGTTCTAAGAAGGATTAGAACTCTATTGCTACGATACGTAGACATCTGCAAACGCTATTTCCTAGCATGGAAGGGTCGCATTTACATTCTTCTGACGTGAATACGAGGTATACATAACACTCCATAATGAATAATATATCTTATCATGAAACATGGAAGTGGGATGTGATATCGCGTTTTAAGAATCAGTAGATATCTATTGTTTCGACACGTAGTCATCTGGAAACGCTATTTCCTAGCAAGGAAGTGTCGCATTTACATCCTTTTGAAGTGAATACGAGGTATACATAACACTCCAAAATGAATATTATATCTCATCACGAAACATAGGAATGAAATGCGACATCTCGTTTTAAGAAGCATTAGAACTCTATTGCTACGATACCTAGACATCTGCGAACAATATTTCCTAGCATGGAAGTGTCGTGTTTACATTCTTCTGAAGCGAATACGAGGTATACATAACACTGCATAATGATTATTATATCTTATCACGAAACATAGAAATGAAATGCGACATCTCGTTCTAAGAAGCATTAGAACTCTATTGCTACGATACGTAGACATCTGCAAACGCTATTTCCAAGCATGGAAGTGTGGCATTTACATTCTTTTGAAGTTAATACGAGGTATACATGACACTTCGCAATGAATATTATATCTTATCATGAAACATAGAAGTGAGATGCGACATCTCGTTTTAAGACGTATTAGAACTCTATTCTTTCGATACGTGGTCATCTGGAAACGATATTTCCTAACGAGGAAGTGTCGCATTTACATTCTTTTGAAAATAATACGAGGTATACATGACACTTCGCAATGTATTTTATATCTTATCTCGAAACATAGAAGTGAGATGCGATGTCGCGTTCTAGGAAGCATTAGAACTCTACAGCTACGATGCGTAGACATCTGCAAACGCTATTTCCTAGCATGGAAGTGCCGCATTTACATTCTTCTGAAGTTAATGCGAGGTATACATGACACTTCGCAAAGAATATTATATCTTATCATGAAGCATAGGAATGAGGTGCTATATCGCGTATTGAGAAGCATTAAAACTCTATTGCTACGATACGTAGACATCTGCAAACGCTATTTCCTAGCATGGAAGTGTCGCATTTACATTCCGTTGAAGTGAATACGAGGTATGCATGACACTTCGTGATGGATATTATATCTTATCATGAAACATAGAAATGAGATGCGACATCTCGTTTTAAGAAGTATTAGAACTCTCTTCTTTCGATACGTGGTCATCTGGAAACGCTATTTCCTAGCAAGGAAGTGTCGCATTTACATTCTTTTGAAGTGAATACGAGGTATACATGACACTTCGCAAAGAATATTATATCTTATCATGAAGCATAGGAATGAGGTGCTATATCGCGTATTGAGAAGCATTAAAACTCTATTGCTACGATACGTAGACATCTGCAAACGCTATTTCCTAGCATGGAAGTGTCGCATTTACATTCCGTTGAAGTGAATACGAGGTATGCATGACACTTCGTGATGGATATTATATCTTATCATGAAACATAGAAATGAGATGCGACATCTCGTTTTAAGAAGTATTAGAACTCTCTTCTTTCGATACGTGGTCATCTGGAAACGCTATTTCCTAGCAAGGAAGTGTCGCATTTACATTCTTTTGAAGTGAATACGAGGTATACATGACACTTCGCAATGAATATTATATCTTATCACGAAGCATAGAAATGAAATGCGACATCTCGTTTTATGGAGCATTAGAACACTCTTGCTACGATACGTAGACATCTGCAAACGCTATTTCCTAGCATGAAAGTGTCGCATTTACATTCTTTTGAAGTGAATACGAGGTATACATGACACTTCGCAATGAATATAATATCTTATCATGAAACATAGAAGTGAGATTTGATATCGCGTTTTAAGAAGCATTAGAATTCTATTGCTTCGATACGTAGACATCTGCAAACGCTATTTCCTAGCATGCAAGTGTCGCATTTACATTCTTTTGAAATGAATACGAGGTATACATAACACTCCACAATGAATATTATATCTTATCACGAAACATAGAAATGAAATGCGACATCTCGTTTTAAGAAGTATTAGAACTCTATTGCTTCGATAGGTAGACATCTGCAAACAATATTTACTAGCAAGGAAGTTTCGCATTTACATTCTCTTGAAGTGAATACGAGGTATACATAACACTCCGCAATGAACATTATATCTTATCACGAAACATAGAAATGAAATGCGACATCTCGTTTTAAGAAGCATTAGAACTCTATTGCTACGATACGTAGACATCTGCAAACGCTATTTCCTAGCATGTAAGTGTCACACTTACATTCTTGTGAAGTGAATATGAGGTATACATGACACTTCGCAATGAATATTATATCTTATCATGAAACATAGAAGTGTGATGCGATATCGCGTTTTAAGAAGCATTAGAACTCTATTGCTACGATACGTAGACATCTGCAAACAATATTTCCTAGCAAGGAAGTGTCGTATTTACATTTTCTTGAAGTGAATACGAGGTATACATATCACTCCACAATGAATATTATATCTTATCACGAAATAAAGAAATGAAATGCAATATGTCGTTTTAAGAAGCATTAGAAATCTATTGCTACGATACGTAGACATCTGCAAACGATATTTCCTAGCATGGAAGTGTCGCAGTTACATTCTTTTGAAGTGAATACGAGGTATAAATGACACTTCGCAATGAAAATTATATCTTATCATGAAACACAGATGTAAGATGCGATATCGCGTTTTAAGAAGCATTAGAAATATATTGCTTCGATACGTAGACATCTGCAAACAATATTTCCTAGCAAGGAAGTGTCCTATTTACATTCCTTTGAAGTGAATACGAGGTATACATAACACTCCAAAATGAATATTATAACTTATCACGAAACATAGAAATGAAATGCGACATCTCGTTTTAAGAAGCATTAGAACTCTATTGCTACGATACGTAGACATCTGCAAACAATATTTCCTAGCTAGGAAGTGTAGTATTTACATTCTTATGAAGTGACTGCGAGGTAGACATGACACTTCGCAATGAATATTATGTCTTATCATGAAGCATTGAAGTGAGACGCGATATCGCGTTCTAAGAAGCATTAGAACTCTATTGCTACGATACGTAGACATCTGCAAACAATATTTCGTAGCAAGGAAGTGTCGCATTTACATTCTCTTGAAGTGAATACGAGGTATACATGACACTCCAAAATGAATATTATAACTTATCACGAAACATAGAAATGAAATGCAACATCTCGTTTTAAGAAGCGTTAGAACTCTATTGCTACGATACGTAGACATCTGCAAACGCTATTTCCTAGCATGGAAGTGTCGCATTCACATTCTTTTGATGTGAATACGAGGTATACATGACACTCCACAATGAATATTATATCTTATCACGAAACATAGAAACGAAATGCGACATCTCGTTTTAAGAAGCATTAGAACTCTATTGCTACGATACGTAGACATCTGCAAACGCTATTTCCTAGCATGTATGTGTCACATTTACATTCTTTTGAAGTGAATACGAGATATACATGACACTTCGCAATGAAAATTATATCTTATCATGAAACATAGAAGTGAGATGCGATATCGCGTTTTAAGAAGCATTAGAATTCTATTGCTACGATACGTAAACATCTGCAAACAATATTTCCTAGCAAGGAAGTGTCGCATTTACTTTCTTTTGAAGTGAATACGAGGTATACATAACATTCCACCATGTATATTATATCTTATTACGAAACAAAGAAATGAAATACGACTGCTCATTCTAAGAAGCACTAGAACTCTGTTGCTACGATACAAAAACATCTGCAATCGCTATTACCTAGAATGGAAGTGTCGCATTTACATTCTTTTGAAGTGAATACGAGGTATACATGACACTTCGCAAAGAATATTATATCTTATCACGAAACATAGAAATGAGGTGCTATATCGCGTTTTGAGAAGCACTAGAACTCTATTGCTACGATACGTAGACATCTGAAAACGCTATTTCCTAGCAAGGAAGTGTCGCATTTACATTCTTTTGAAGTGTATACGAGGTATACATAACATTCGACAATGAATATTATATCTTATTACGAAACATAGAAATGAAATACGACTTCTCGTTTCAAGAAGCATTAGATCTCTATTACTGCGATACGTAGACATCTGCAAACAATATTTCCTTGCAAGGCAGTGTCGCATTTACATTCTATCGCAGATAATACGAGGTACACATGACACTTCTAGATAAATATTATACCTTATCACGAAACATAGAAATTAGATTCGATATCGTGATTTAAGAAGCACTAGAACTCTATTGCTACGATACGTAGACATCTGCAAACAATATTTCCCATCATGGAAGTGTCGCATTTACATCCTTTTGAAGTGAATACGAGGTATACATGACACTTCGCAATAAATATTATATTTTATCATGTAACATAGAAGTGAGATGCGATATCGCGTTTTGAGAAGCATTAGAATTCTATTGCTACGATACGTAGACATCTGTAAACGCCATTACCTAGAATGGAAGTGTCGCATTTACATTCTTTTGAAGTGAATACGAGGTATACGTAACACTCCAAAATGAATATTATATCTTATCACGAAACATAGAAATGAAATACGACATCTCGTTTTAAGAAGCATCAGTACTCTATTGCTGTGATACGTAGACATCTGCAAACAATATTTCCAAGCATGGAAGTGTCGCATTTACATTTTTTTGAAGTGAATACGAGGTATACATGACACTTCGCAATAAATATTATATTTTATCATGAAACATGGTAGTGAGACGCGATATCGCGTTCTAAGAAGTAATAGAACACTATTGCTACGATACGATAGACATCTGCAAACGCAATTTCCTAGCATGGAAGTGTGGCATTTACATTCTTTTGAAGTGAATACGAGATATACATGTCACTTCGCAATGAGTATTATATCTTATAATGAAACATAGAAGTGAGATGCGATATCGCGTTTAAAGAAGCATTAGAACTCTATCGCTACGATACGTAGACATCTGCAAACTCTATTTCCTAGCATGGAAGTGTCGCATTTACATTCTTTTGAACTGAGTACGAGGTACACATGACACTTCGCCATGAGTATTATATCTTATAATGAAACATAGGTATGAGATGCGATATCGCGTTTTGAGAAGCATTAGAACTCTATTGCTAATGTACGTAGACATCTGCAAACAATATTTCGTAGCAAGGAAGTGTCGCATTTACATTCTTGTGAAGTGAAATCGAGGTATACATAACTTTCCACAATGAATATTATATCTTATCACGAAACATAGAAATGAAATGCGACATCTCGTATTAAGAAGCATTAGAACTCTATTGCTACGATACGTAGACATCTGCAAACAATATTTCCTAGCAAGGAAGTGTCGCATTTACATTCTCTTTAAGTGAATACGAGGTATACATAGCACTCCAAAATGAATATTATAACTTATCACGAAACATAGAAATGAAATGCGACATCTCGTTTTAAGAAGCATTAGAACTCTAGTGCTACGATACGTAGACATCTGCAAACGATATTTCCTAGCATGGAAGTGTCGCATTTACATTCTTTAGAAGTGAATACGGGGTATACATGGCACTTCGCAATGGATATTATATCTTATCATGAAACATAGAAGTGTGATGCGATATCGCGTTTTAAGAAGCATTAGAACTCTATTGCTACGATACGTAGACATCTGCAAACAATATTTCCTAGCTAGGAAGTGTAGTATTTACATTCTCATGAAGTGACTACGAGGTAGACATGACACTTCGCAATGAATATTATATCTTATAATGAAGCATTGAAGTGAGACGCGATATCGCGTTCTAAGAAGCATTAGAACTCTATTGCTACGATACGTAAACATCTGCAAACAATATTACCTAGCAAGGAAGTGTCGCATTTACATTCTCTTGAAGTGAATACGACGTATACATAACACTCCAAAATGAATATTATAACTTATAACGAAACATAGAAATGAAATGCGACATCTCGTTTTAAGAAGCATTAGAACTCTATTGCTACGATACGTGGACATCTGCAAACAGTATTTCCTAGCATAGAAGTGTCGCATTTACATTCTTTAGAAGCGAATACGAGGTATACATGGCACTTCGCAATGGATATTATATCTTATCATGAAACATAGAAGTGTGATGCCATATCGCGTTTTAAGAAGCATTAGAACTCTATTGCTACGATACGTAAACATCTGCCAACGCTATTTCCTAGCATGTAAGTGTCACATTTACATTCTTTTGAAGTGAATACGAGGTATACATGACACTTCGCAATTAATATTATATCTTATCATGAAACATAGATGTGAGATGCGATATCGCGATTTAAGATGCACTAGAACTCTATTGCTACGATGCGTAGACATCTGCAAATGCTATTTCCTAGCAAGGAAGTGTCGCATTTACATTCTCTTGAAGTGAATACGAGGTATACATAACACACCAAAATGAATATTATAACTTATCACGAAACATAGAAATGAAATGCGACATCTCGTTTTAAGAAGCATTAGAACTCTATTGCTACGATACGTAAACATCTGCAAACAATATTTCCTAGCAAGGAAGTGTCGCATTTACATTCTTTTGAAGTGAATACGAGGTATACATAACATTCCACCATGTATATTATATCTTATTACGAAACAAAGAAATGAAATACGACTGCTCATTCTAAGAAGCACTAGAACACTGTTGCTACGATACAAAGACATCTGCAAACGCTATTTCCTAGCATGGAAGTGTCGCTTTTACATTCTTTAGAAGTGAATACGAGGTATACGCAAACTCCAAAATGAATATTATACCTTATCACGAAACATAGAAATGAAGTACGACATCTCGTTTTAAGAAGCAATAGTACTCTGTTGCTGTAATACGTAGACATCTGCAAACAATATTTCCTAGCACGGAAGTGTCGCATTTACATTCTTGTGATGTGAAATCGAGGTATACATGTCACTTCGCAATGATTATTATATCTTATCATGAAACATAGAAGTGAGATGCGATATCGCGTTTTAAGAAGCATTAGAACTCTATTGCTAATGTACGTAGACATCTGCAAACGTTATTTCCTAGCAAGGAAGTGTTGCATTTACATTCTTTTGAAGTGAATACGAGATATACATGTCACTTCGCAATGAGTATTATATCTTATCATGAAACATAGGAATGAGATGCGATATCGCGTTTTGAGAAGCATTAGAACTCTATTGCTAATGTACGTAGACATCTGCAAACGTTATTTCCTAGCAAGGAAGTGTTGCATTTACATTCTTTTGGATTGAATACGAGGTATACATAACATTCCACAATGAATATTATATCTTATTACGAAACATAGAAATGAAATACGACTTCTCGTTTTAAGAAGCAATAGAACCCTATTGCTACGATACGTAGACATCTGCAAACAATATCTCCTAGCATGGAAGTGTCGCATTTACATTCTTTTGAAGTGAATACGATGTATACATAACACTCCACAATGAATATAATATCTTATTACGAATCATAGAAATGAAATGCGACATCTCGTTTTAAGAAGCATTAGAACTCTATTCCTACGATACGTTGACATCTGCAAACGCTATTTCCTAACATGGAAGTGTTGCATTTACATTCTTTTGTAGTGAATACGAGGTATACATGACACTTCGCAATAAATATTATTTGTTATCATGAAACATAGAAGTGAGATTCGATATCGCGTTCTAAGAAGCATTATAACACTATTGCTACGATACCTAGACATCTGCAAACGCTATTTCGTAGGATGCAAACGTCGCATTTACAATCTGTTGAACTGAATGCGAGGTATACATGACACTTCGCAATGAACATTATATCTCATCATGAGACATAGAAGTGAGATGCGATATCGCGTTTTCAAAAGCATTAGAACCCTATTACCTCGATGCGGAGACATCTGCGAACGTTATTTTCTAGCATGGATGTGTCGCATTTACATTCTTTTGAAGTAAATACGAGGTATACGTGACACTTCGCAATGAATATTATATCTTATCATGAAACATAGTAGTGAGATGCGACATCTCCTTTTAAGAAGCACTAGAAATCTATTGTTTTGATACGTAGAAATCTGGATACGCTATTTCCTAGCAAGGAAGTGTCGCATTTGTATTCTTTTAAAGTGAAAACGAGGTATACATGTCACTTCGTAATGAATATTATATCTTATCGCGAAACATAGGAATGAAATGCGACATCTCGTTTTAGGAAGCATTGGTACTCCATTGCCCCGATACGTGGCCATCGGCAAACGCTATTTCCTACCATGGAAACGTCGCATTTACATTCTTTGAAGTGAATGCTAGGTATACATGACAGTTCGCAATAAATATTATATCTTGTCGTGAGACGTAGAAATGAGATGCGGCATCTCGTCTTAAGAAGCATTAGAACTCTATTGTTTCGATACCTAGAGATCTGCAAACGCTATTTCCTTGCCAGGAAGTGTCGCATTTACATTCTTTGGAATGTCAAGACGAGGTATATATGACACATCGCTATGAACATTATATCTTATCATGAAACATTGATGTGAGATGCGATATCGCGTTTTAAGGAGAATTAGAACTCCATTGCTACGATACGTAGACATCTGCAAAGGCTATTTCCTAGCATGAAAGTGTCGCATTTTCATTCTTTTGACGTGAGTACGAGGTATACATTTCTCTTCGCAATGAATATCATATCTTATAATGAAGCTTAGGAATTAGATGCGATATCGCGTTTTGAGAAGCATTAGAACTCTATTGCTAATATACGTAGACATCTGCAAACGTTATTTCCTAGCAAGGAAGTGTCGCATTTACATTCTTTTGAAGTGAATACGAGGTATACATAGCACTCCAAAAGGAATATTATATCTTATCATGAAATATAGATGTGAGATGCGATATCGCGTTTTAGGAAGTATTAGAACTCTATTGCTACGATACGTAGACATCTGCAAACGCTATTTCCTAGCATGGAAGTGTCGCTTTTACATTCTTTTGAAGTGAATACGAGGTATACATGACACTTCGCAATGAATATTATATCTTATCATGAAACATAGAAGTGAGATGCGATATCGCGTTTTAGGAAGCATAAGAACTCTATTGCTACGATACGTAAACATCTGCAAACGCTATTTCCTAGCATGGAAGTGTCGCATTTACATTCTTTTGAAGTGAATACGAGATATACATGACACATCTCAAAGAATATTATATCTTATCATGAAACATAGGAATGAGTTGCTATAACGCGTTTTGAGAAGCATTAGAACTCTATTGCTAATATACGTAGACATCTGCAAACTCTGTTTCCAAGCAAGGAAATGTCGCACTTACATTCCATTGAAGTGAATACGAGGTATACATAACATTACACAATGAATATTATATCTTATGACGAAGCATAGAAATGAAATACGACATCTCGTTTTAAGGAACATTAGAACTCTATTGCTACGATACGTAGACATCTGCAAACAATATTTCCTAGCAGGGAAGTGTCGCATTTACATTCTTTTGAAGTGAATACGAGGTATTCATAGCACTCTATAATGAATATTACATCTTATTATGAAACATAGAAGTGAGATGCGATATCGTGTTTTAAGAAGCATTAGAACTTTATTGCTGCGATACGTAGACATCTGCAAACGCTATTTCCTAGCATGGAAATGTCGCACTTACATTCCATTGAAGTGAATACTATGTATGCATAACACTACACAATGAATATTATATCTTATTACGAAACATAGAAATGGAATACGACATCTCGTTTTAAGAAGCATTAGTACTCTATTGCTGTGATACGTAGACATCTGCAAACGCTATTTCCTAGCATGGAAGTGTCGCATTTACATTCTTTTGAAATGAATACGAGGTATACATGACACTTCGCAATGAATATTATATCTTATCACGAATCATATCAATGAAATGCGACATCTCGATTTAAGAAGCATTAGAACTCTATTGCTACGATACGTTGACATCTGCAAACGCTATTTCCTTGCATGGAAGTGTCGCATTTACATTCATTTAAAGTGTACGCGAGGTATACATTACACTTGTCAATGAATATTATATCGTATCATGCAAAATAGAAATGAGATGCGATATCGCGATTTAAGAAGCTTTAGAGCTCTGTTGCAACGATACGGAGACATCTGCAAACGCTATTTCCTAGCAGGGAAGATTCGCATTTACATTCGTTTGAAGTGTCACGTCCTGAAGTCGCGAAAGCGCTCGTCACGTGGACACTTTTCGTAGCCGTTCCCGAAATCGACGCGAATTGCGCGGAGCTGGGTTCGTCTGCGGACAAGACTCGATTTACCTGGTACAAAGACGTGCACCTTACCTTTGGATGCTCTAGGCGTCGTAGCTCTCCTCATCCTCGTAGCGTGGAGTGGAATCCTCCCTCGCGTATGTGTGGCGTCGCCTCCCCGTTCCGTGGCGGCGAGTATGCGGGTTGCCAGCGTGTAGGGGATCCGGATGCTGGAGGAGATGTGGATGCTGATCTGTGCCCGTCGAGGGTTGCGGGCGGCGTCTGAGGGTGGCAGGCGGTACGCCTGACGTCACACCACCCCCCTTGGAGAAAGAATCTCGGCAATGCCGAGATCTCTTGTCTGGTCTGGAGGCCTCGGAATGGTGGAACATCTCGCCTGGCTCGTCCTGTCGAGATCGTTTGGCTGCTAGTCTACGGTTGCGAGTATCATCGGAACTGGAGGAACTAGTATCACTTTCACGTGTAGCGTTTGTTTCGAATTCACTATGTTTACTATCTCTCAGTTCAGTCCTTTTCATTTCTCTCTCACTCATACCCGCGGTATACATACTGTGCATTCTCTTACATAATTTGATTTTGTTGGTATGGACGAAATTGTGTCGGCCTTTTACATTTAATTTTACATTACTATTGCTTAAAATTTCGTGGATTCTATATGGTCCGGAATATTGCGATTGAAATTTGTGTTTATTTGGTTCTTTGAGAAGGTAAATCCACTGGCCCACCTCGAAATTTTTAACATTTAGGTTTCGATCGTAGTAATATTTTGACCTACGCTTCGCGTTATCTAGATTGGCTCTGGGTAATTCTTGCGATTTAGAAATTCTTTCATGTAGTTCTATGAGGTAGTCGCTATACGTCTCGTACTCGGAATTATCTTGGAAAGGAGTGGCGGATGGTGTCCTCGCTATTCTACCGAACACTAATTCGTGTGGCGTATTTGCGTTCCCTCGTGTACGCTGGTATTGTACGAAAACAGTGCATACGGCAACCACTTTTCCCAATTGTTACTCGACTCGATATAATGTTTCAATTACTCGGCCAAGACTTGGTGGGATCTCTCAACAGACCCGTTCGTTTGCGGATGGAATGCGGTAAACTTATACTGTTTGATACGAAACTTGATGGCAATAGCTTTGATTAAACTGTTTATAAAATTTGAGCCCTGATCAGTGAGAATGCCTTTCGGGCATCCAAATTTGCAGATAAACTCCCTTATTAGTGCGTCGGCAATGTCGACTGCGGTCGTTGATTTTAAAGGAACGGCGATGGAGTATTTGGTAAGGAGGTCCTGGACGGTTAATATATTAATGAAACCTTCGGGTGTTTCGGGAAGGGGACCCATCACATCCATAGAAATTCTATCAAAAGCCCTGCCAGGGATGTCTGTTAAGGTAATAGGTTGCCTGGTTTTGATCCTGACTAATTTTTCAGTGTGGCAACTCTTACATTTGCCAATGTACTCCTGAATCTGATTCTTCATATTAGGCCAAAAATACTGTTGCCTAATGCGGAAGTAAGTTTTATTGACCCCCTTGTGACCTCCGACAGGCGAGTCGTGGTTTTCTTTGATAATTTTCAATCGATCTTCGATTGAAGGTGTTCGGATCAGTCCCTGGCAGACTGTGATGTGAACGTCTGTTTCATCGAATAAATCTTGGAGTACTTTCTGGATTCTGGACCAGGAGATGGAGTCGATGGATGTTTGCGCTATGCTGAAGGAAGATAGTTGGAGTTCGCTCACTACATCGTAAAGTGAACGGAAGGTTTCGATGGCTATTTGGAAGTCGACTGTTCGACTAGGATGTTCGAGGATTGGTAGTTGAATTTGGAATTCCTGGTCGATTTTCACGACTTTTGCTTTGGAAAGTGTGAGGTTTTTATGAGGAATAAATTTGCCGGCTCTCTCGAGATCCTTGGCACCCGTATCGTATGGGTGTCCTGATTGTGTAACGAACACGACCAGGTTGTCTCGTCTCGTCGAAATTGAGTCTCGGCTGATTTGAAATAATGGCTCGCGCCTGATATGCTCGTATGGCGCAGGAATGTAGGTAATTGGACTGTTGTCGGTAGAGAAGGGATTACTCGAAGTTGGTAAGTTAGTTTCCGACGTTACCGGAGAAGGAGGTGGCGCTGGAGTGGAGTATTTCTTACGAATTTGAGGAGAAACGTCAAAGATGTCGTCCTCGGAGTCATGGCTATGGGAGAGCGGAAAAATTTGAACCGGGTTTCGCGACAGTGCGTCCGCATTAAGGTTAGTTTTTCCGCTCTTATAAACCATCTCATAATCGAATTCGGCGAGTTTAAATCTCCAACGCACGAGCCTGCTGGATGGGTCTTTGACCGAGTTCATCCACACTAACGGTCGATGATCGGTAACAAGTTTAAACTGGTTACCGTATATGTACGGCCGGAAATAGTGGACAGCGTAGACTATCGCCAGACACTCCTTCTCGATAGTAGAATAATTCCGTTCCGCTGTGTTCAATAACCGTGACGTATACGCAATTGGCAAATTGCGGCCTATCGGCCCCTGACTTAGAATGGCGCCGATCGCTTCGGCGGACGCATCGGTAGTTATAACAAATGGCTGTTTGAAATTAGGGTATTGTAGTATAAGGACCTCGCATAGGCAGTCTCTAAGTTTTACGAATGAATTTTCCTGTTCATTGCCATGTGAAAGGCGCGTCTTTTTTTAGTGAATTCGTTAGTGGTTTAGCTATCTGCGAAAAGTTCGCGATGAATCGCCTATAATAGCCCGCGAGCCCGAGAAATTGCTTAATTTGTTTCGCGTTTTGAGGTCGTGGAAAGTTTTTTACCGCGCTTATTTTGGCGGGATCGTGTTTTATGCCGTGCTCGCTAATTATATGTCCCAGGTAAGTGACTTCTCTCCTCAGAAACTCGCATTTGTCCGTTTGTAACACTAAATTGGCATCTTTCAACCGTTGCGTTAGTTTCTCGAATTTTGCTTTATGTTCCTGAAGAGAGCTCGCATATATGACTATATCGTCCAGATTTACAAAAATTTCGTTACCCTGAAGACCCGAGAAAACGTTGTCCATTAGCCTTTGAAACGTCGCGGGCGCATTTCTCAAACCGAACGGCATCCTCTTAAACTCATAATGTCCGTGAGGCGTGGAAAATGCGGTTTTTGGAATGTCAGCGGGTTCCATAGGTATTTGATGGAACCCGCTCGCGAGATCAAATGTGCTGAAATATTTCGCGCGCCCGAGCTGATCTAAGATTTCGGTGATACAGGGGAGGGGATACGCGTCGGCTATGGACTTCTCGTTCAGAGCGCGATAATCTATTACCACTCGCCACTGCTTGTTGCCCAAGGAGTCTGGCTTCTTGGGCACGACCCGCAGTGGTGAATTGTACGGTGATTTCGAAGGAGAGATGATCTCCTTTTGTAAAAGCTTATCGACCTGTCGCCGAATCTCCTCCTTATGCGCCGGTGGAAAGCGATATTGTTTAACATTAATCGGGCGATCGTCGATCGTCGGGATTTTGTGCGTAGTGGCCGACGTATGCCCTAGTTTATCGCCTTCGATGTGGAAAAGTTGCTGCGCGCTATGGACGAGGCGAATGACGTGATCCTTTTCTTCGGAGTTTAAATGATCGAGACGGAGGAGTTCGAGAATTCGTTCTAGGCGAGGTTTAGACAGATCGACGGATTTCGGCGATGGCGGCGTTTCCGATTTTGGAACTCGCTTTGTGCGGTTACCGACCGCTTGCGCATAGGAGATCTTTTGCACGTTGGCTATTTTGCAGTGCAATGGAGGAGTTTCGTTCGTCGAGTCTGACTCTGAATTTGATTTCGAATTTAAAATTTCCCTTTTTCGGGATGCGCCGGTCGGTACGGCGGATACAGAGGAATTAGAAACAGTGGATTCGGAGACACTGGATTTTGCGAAAACCGGAAATAGCAGCGGACTCTCCTCCCAGTGGAGGGGAGCCATGGTTCGAGCTGGTTCCAGTGTTACATCGGGTAGCGTGATTTGGACCGTGCGATCTGACGAATTAATTATTCGGGTGACGATTCTACCGCGTATGACTCTTACCAGGGCGTTTCCAAAGAAGATTCCCGGCTCTAAATCTAACCGCGGAATTATACCTTCCGGAAGGTTTGTGTTGGAAACGCGAACCTTAACTCCGATATTCGATCGCGGGGGAATCGCGATCTGATCCCTGGGCTTCGGAGAAGAGGCTTTCTTCGGTATAGTTTGTTTATGCTTCGCCGGAGCATTGCGTCTCGGAGAAGCTGATACTCTAGGCGAAGACTGCGGCGGCGGAGAGGGAGCGGATCTCTGGCGCGGCGCTTGTTTGTTTTCCGGCGATAACGAAGGAGTGGATTCCGGTCGCGTCGTCGTTTCTTCGAGTGATTCTACATCTTTTTCGAATGGAATTTCTTTTCCGTTCCATCTAATAAATTTTTTGAGGAACGAGATCTCCGCGCCCGCGCAGAAACCCGAACCGAGAATTCCTTCGGTCTTAAGGGGAAAGTTGTCCCCAAAGACGTTAAACGGAACGACGCGGTTGAAAATTACTAGATTCACCGTCCCTAAGGTAGCGGTCTTTCCGTCTGTGACTCCCGTTATCACCACTATTTCCGCGGTATCTATGCGCGCGGATGTTTTCAAAGCAGATTTTTTTATAATATTGATCTCCGACCCGGTGTCGATCATAAATCGCGTTGGCGCGACTAAAAGGTCCGTTTGTAAAACTACATTAGGCGTACTCGTTTTTCCAGTTATATTTACTGCTGCGCCTCGTTGTATTCCGCGTCGGTGTTGCTCGTAGCGAGAGAGCGTACCCTGGAAGCGGCCTCGCGACCTGTCTCGCGGCGGGTGTGGAGGCCGTGATCGTTTCCCTAGTTCCGGTTCAAGTTATTATTATATTGTCTTTTTCGGCACTCATCAATATCGTGTCCTGGAGTGTTGCAATATTTGCAGAATTTTGAGACGTCCCGAGAAAAAATTTGCCGCGGTTGCTCGTACGCGGGGCGCTGAATGGGAACGGGTGCGTCCCTGAGACGCAGGTATGTTTCCCGGTGTTCCTGCGATCGGTATGGCGGGACTGTTTTAAGCCGACATTCGGTCGCGTAGTGACCTGGGTTAGTGCACTTATTACAAATAATTTCGGCGCGTTTTTCGCGTGACTCTGCTCGCGGTCGCGGTTTAGTTGCACGACTGAAGTCGCGTTCGTGAATTTGGAATATTTCCCGCGCCCGAGTAAACGTTTGCTGTAACGTAGTACACGGATTTATCGTTAGCTGAATTCTAATTTCAGGGATAAGCCCGTCCCTGAAACACTGTAGCGTGAACTCGTTTACGGATTCGAGAGACTCTTGAGTATCCCGCTGAGTGAGACGGTCACAGTCTATAATAGCATTTCTCAAGTCCTTAACGCGGAAAATGTAGTCTAAAATGTGTTCGTTTGTAGACATGAAAATGTTGACGAGTTCGCCCCTATAGTGCGCGGCGGATTTAACGGTACCGAACGAGCAACGAAGAATGTCCGTTAATTCTAATATTGTTTGGCAGGGTTCATCCTCTACTGCGGCGTATGCGCGACCTTTAAGCTTACCCTTGATCAAACGCGTAAACGTACGCTCGCAACCATTAGGAATAAGGTCGTAAGCCCTTTTACACGCCCGGGTAAATTGCAAAACGGGAATGTTTTGCCCGTCAAAATTAGATACGGCCTCGAGTGCCTGCTTAAGTGAAAGTTCGTCATGCTGCGAACTGTGTACGTACGATATCGTATTTGAATTTTGAACTGATTGCGGATCTAAACGCGGCATATCTAGCGATACCGTATCGTCGCGTGGTAAGTCGGGCGTACGTCGAATCGACTCTAACTCGCGGCGTAACATTTCGACCTGCTGAAGTAATGCAGCGGTACGCGGAGCAGCGGTATCTATTGCCTTCGCGGAGGTGCTCGGCTATGCGGTACACGGAATTGGCTCGCTTACGGCGTCTTCGAAAACGAGAACGTTATTTACGTCTGTCGCGATCGGCTTCCTGCATGGCGGCGGCCTTTTGCGCTTGTTGTCGCGTCTTTGCTGGTGGAGTCCTAGTCGCCATGTCTAATTCGCCGTCCCTAACGGCAGAATTTCCGGGGCAAACGCGTGGCAAATCCCACCGCTGTCACCAAAAATATGTTCGCGTCACGTCCTGAAGTCGCGAAAGCGCTCGTCACGTGGACACTTATCGTTGCCGTTCCCGATATCGACGCGAACTGCGCGGAGCTGGGTTCGTCGGCGGACAAGACTCGATTTACCGGGTACAAAGACGTGCAACTTACCTTTCGATGCTCTTGATTCATTGACTTCTTTTTCGGTCCAGGTAGCGTAGGCGCCGAGGAGCGGTGACCCGGATAACGGTGGCGTACGGCTAGAACGGCGGAATGGAGACTGGAATCAGGCGCCAGGTAGGCAGATCCCGGCTAACCGGTATTGAAGCTGGAATCGGGCGCTCGGAGGCTCGTACGGGACGTACGGCGGCGAAGACTTCCTTGGCAGGATACGGAAGAGCTCTGCGACGGTCCGGATATTTGGGTGCACCACCCACGTATTCACGCGCAAGCCGACGGATGAATTCCTTCCTCCCCGCGCGACGTGTACGCTTTACCCGAAAATCGAAGCTTATCGAAAGTCCTTGCACTTCGGTAAAGCACGGCACGGCTAAGCGCTGGTTCGCTATCGCTTACCGGATCCGCCTAGGCGCAATATACCCTGACACAACAGAAATAAAGTAAGAGCGGCTAAGCGTTGGATCGCTCTAACCGTCCAGCCATAAAACCGTTGAGGATGATTTAATAGAAATAGTAACTAATCGCGAGCGTACCCGTGGAATGGAATGTAAAAGAATTTGTAATTGAAACAGAATAAACACTTTGACTTGTTATAAACTAAGATATATTCTTACTTGAATACCCTAATACACTAAATCTAAGTTACTACGTAATGTATAATAAGAGAAATGGAAGTTGAATAAAATAAAGACTCCACTATGGGAGATGCGAATGAGTTCGGTGCATTGAGCTGCGAGCTCGTATGCCTGAGAGCCAATTGCTCTGTTCGGATCGAAGAATGATACTGATGTCGGATCGGCGCGTCCGCGACCTCCTCGGGTCGCGCGGCGCGCGAATCGCTGGGCCCCAGAGTGAGGACGGCGCGTGGGCGGAGAGAGGGGAGACTGCTCGTGGTGGGGTCGCCCGCGTTACGCGGTGAGCCACGCGCGTGGGCCGCAAGCTCGAGCGTGAGCGCGTCTTAATCTATATCGCATTTATAAATACATATTTACAGATCTTTGCTTATTTCGATGTGACTGTGGTTTATGTATGTACATGAGTGTGTAGTGTGCTTATCCTAATATCGTCGGTACGAGAATAGCGTGTACGGATACGTGATTGCAGGAGAATCCAGTTCGTAGGCGTCGTAGCTCTCCTCATCCTCGTAGCGTGGGGTGGAATCCGCCCTCGCGTATGTGTGGCGTCGCCTCCACGTTCCGTGGCGGCGAGTATGCGGGTTGCCAGCGTGTAGGGGATCCGGATGCTGGAGGAAATGCGGATGCTGATCTGTGGCCGTCGAGGGTGGGGGGCGGCGTCTGAGGGTGGCAGGCGGTACGCCTGACGTCATAAAAGGCGACACTTCCTTGCTAGGCGTTTGCAGATATCTACGTTTCGAAGCAATAGAGTTCTAATGCTTCTTAAAACGGGGTATAGCATCTCATTTCTATGTCTCATTATAGGATATAATATTCATTGTGGAGTGTTATTTATACCTCCTATTCGCTTCAAAAGAATATAAATGCGACACTTACTTTTAGGAAATTACGTTTCCATATGCCAACTTATCGAAGCAATAGAGTTCTAATGATTCTTAAAACGACATATCGCATCTCACCTCTATGCCTCATGATAAGATATAATATCCATTGTGCAGTGTTATTGTATACCTCGTAGTCACTTCAAATGAATGTAAATGCGACACTTCCTTGCTAGGAAATAGTGTTTACAGATGTCCACATATCGTAGCAATACAGTTCTAATGCTTCTCAAAACGCGGTATCGCATCTCATTTATATGATTCATGATAAGGTATAATATTCATTGCGGAGTGGCATGCAAACCTCGCATACACTTCAAATGAATGTAAATGCGACACTTCCTTCCTAGGATATAGCGTTTGCAGATGTCTACGTATCGTAGCAATAGAGTTCTAATGCTTCTCAAAACGCGAAATCGCATCTCATTTCTATGTTTCATGATAAGATATAATATTCATCGCGAAGTGTCATGTATACCTCGCATACACTTCATATGAATGTCATGGCGACACTTCCTTGCTAGGAAATGGCGTTTGCAGATGTCTGCGTATCGAAGCAATGGAGTTCTGCTCCTTCCTAAAACGGGATATCGCATCCCATTTCTATGTTTCGTGATAAGATATAATATTCATTGCAAAGTGTCATGCGTACCTCGTATTCACTTCAAAAGAATGTAAATGCGACACTTGCTTGCTAGGAAATAGCGTTTGCAGATGTCTACGTATCGCAGCAATAGAGTTCTAACGCTTCTTAAAACGCGATATCGCATCTCATTTCTATGTTTGATGATAAGATATAATATTCATTGCGAAGTGTCATGTATACCTCGTATTCACATCAAAAGAATGTAAATGCGACACTTCCTTGCTAGGAAATGGCGTTTGCAGATGTCTTCGTATCGTAGAAGTAGAGTTCTGACACTTCTTAAAACGCGATATCGCATCTCATTTCTAAGTTTCATGATAAGATATAATATTCATTGGGAAGGGTCATGTGTGCCTCGCATACACTTCAAAAGAATGTAAATGCGACACTTCCTTGCTAGGAAATAGCGTTTGCAGATGTCTACGTATCGAAGCAATAGAGTTATAATGGTCCTTATAACGAGATGTCGCATCGTATTTCTACGTTTTATGATAAGTTATAATATTCATTGCGAAGCGTCATGTATACATCGAATTCCTTGCAAAACATTGTAAATGCGACACTTGCTTGCTAGGAAATAGCGTTTTCAGATGTCTACGTACGGAAGCAATAGAGTTCTAATGCTTCTTAGAAAGGGATATCGCATCTCATTTCTATGTTTCATGACAGGATATAATATTCATTGCGAAGTGTCACGTATTCCTCGTATTCACATCTAGAAAATGTAAATGAGACACTTCCTTGATAGGTAATAGCGTTTGCAAATGTCTACGTATCGAAGCAATAGAGTTCTAAAGCTTCTTAAAACACGATATCGCATCTCATTTCTTTGTTTCATGATAAGATCTATTATTCATTGCGAAGTGTCACTTATACCTCGTATTCACTTCAAATGAATGTAAATGCGACACTTCCTTGCTAGGAGATAGCGTTTGCAGATATCTACGTATCGTAGCAATAGAGTTCTAATGTTACTTAAATCGCGATATCGCATCTCATTTTTATGTTTCATGATAAGATATAATATACATTGCGAAGTATTATGTGTTGCTCGACTACACTTCAAAAGAATGTAAAAGCCACACTTCCTTGCTAGGAGATAGAGATTCCAGGTGCCTACTTATCGATGCAATAGACTTCTAATTCTTCCTAGAACGCGATATCGCATTTCATTTCTATATTTCATGATAAAATATGATTGTCATTGCGAAGTGTTATGTATACCTCCTTCGCACTTCAAAAGAATGCAAATGCCACACTTCCTCACTAGGAAATCGCGTTTCCAGATGTCTACGTATCGTACCAAAAGAGTCCTAATGCTTCTTAAAACGAGATGTCGCATTTCATTACCATGTCTCGTGATAAGATATAATATTCATTACGAAGTGTCATGTATACCTCGTATTCACGAAAACGAATGTAAACGCGACACTTCCTTGCTAGGAAATAGCGGTCGCAGATGTCTACGTATCGTTGCAATAGAGTTCTAATGCTATTTAAACCGCGATATCGCACCTCATCTATATCTTTCCTGATAAGATATAATATTCATTGCGAAGTGTCATGTATACCTCGTATTCACTTCAAAAGAATGTAAATGCGGCGTTTACATCCTAGGAAATAGCGTTTGCAGATGTCTACGTATCGTAGCAAAAGAGTCCTAATGCTTCTTAAAACGAGATGTCGCATTTCATTTCTATGTTTCGTGATAAGATATAATATTCATTGCGAAGTATCATGTATACCTCGTATTCACTTCAAGAGAATGTAAGTGCGACGCTTCCATGTTAGGAAATAGCGCTTGCAGATGTCTCCGCATCGAGGCCATAGAGTTCTAATGCTCCTTAAAACGCATTTTCGTATCGCTCTTCTATTTTTCATGATAAGATATAATATTCATTCCGAAGTGTCATGAATACCTCGTATTCACTTCAAAAGAATGTAAATGCGACCATTGCTTGCTAGGAAATAGCGTTTGCAGATGTGTACGTATCGTAGCAATAGAGATCTAATGTTACTTAAATCGCGATATCGCATCTCATCTATATGTTTCGTGATAAGATATAATATTCATTGCGAAGTCTCATGTATACCTCGTATTCACTACAAAAGAAAGTAAATGCGACGTTTCCATCCTAGGAAATAGCGTTTGCAGATGTCTACGTATCGTAGCAAAAGAGTCCTAATGCTTCTTAAAACGAGGTGTCGCATTTCATTACCATGTCTCGTGATAAGATATAATATTCATTACGAAGTGTCATGTATACCTCGCATTCACTCCAAACAAATGTAAATGCGACACTTCCTTGCTAGGAAATAGCGTATTCAGATGTCTACGTATCGTAGCAATAGAGTTCTAATGCTTCTTAAAACGCGATATCGTATCTCATTTATATGTTTCGTGATAAGATATAATATTCAATGCGAAGTGTCATGTATGCCTCGTACTCACTTCAAATGAATGTAAATGCGACACTTCCTTGCTAGGAGATAACGTTTGCAGATGTCTACGTATCGAGGCAATTGAGTTCTAATGCTTCTTAAAAGGCGATATCGCATCACATTTTTATGTTTAATGATAGGATATAATATTCGTTGCGAAATGTCACTTATACCTCGCATACACCTCAAATGAATGTAAATGCGACACTTCCTTGCCAGGAAATAGCGTTTGCAGATTTCCACACATCGCAGGAATGGTGCTCTAATGCTTCTCAAAACGCGATATCGCTTCTCATTTCTATGTTTCGTGATAAGATATGCTTCTCATTGCGAAATGCCACTAATACCTCGCATACACTTCAAATGAGTGTAAATGCGACACTTCCTTGCTAGAAAAGAGCGTTTGCAGATGTCTACGTATCGAAGCAATAGATTCCTAATGCTTCTTAAAACGCAATGTTGCATCTCATTTCTATGTTTCATGGTAAGATATAATATTCATTGCGAAGTGTCATGTATACCTCGTATTCACTTCAAGAGAATGTAAATGCGACACATCCATGATAGGAAATAGCGTTTGCCGATGACTACGTATCGTAGCAATAGAGATCTAATGCTTCTTAAAACGCGATATCTCATGTCATTTCTATGTTTTATAATAAGATATCATATTCATTGCGAAGTGACATGTATAGCTCGCATTCACTTCAAAAGAATGTAAAAGCGACACTTCCTTGCTGGGAAATAGCGTTTTCACATGTCTACGTATCGTAGCAATAGTGTTCTAAAGCTTCTTAAAACGCGATATCGCATCTCATTTCTATTGTTCATGATAAGATACGATACTCATTGCAAAGTGTCACTTACACCTCGCATACCCCTCAAATGAATGTAAATGCGACACTTCCTTGCTAGGAAATAGATTTGCAGATGTCTACGTAACGAAATAATAGAGTTCCAATGCATCTTAAAACGGGATATCGCATCTCATTTCTATGTTTCATTATAAGATATAATATTCACTGCGAAGTGACATGTATTCCCCGTCTACACATCAAATGAATGTAAATGCGACACTTCCGTGCTAGGAAATAGCGTCTCCAGATATCTGCGAATCGTAGCAATAGAGTTCCAATGCTTCTTAAAACTCGATATCGCATCTGATTCCTATATTTCATGATAAGATGTAATATTCATTGCGAAGTATCATGTATACCTCGTATTCATTTCAGAAGAATGTAAATGCGACTATTGCTTGCTACGAAAAAGCGTTTGCAGATGTCTACGTATCGTAGCAGTAGAGTTCTAATGCTACTTAAATCGCGATATCGCATCTCATTTATATGTTTCGTGATACGATATAATATTCATTGCGAAGTGTCATGTATACCTCGTATTCACTTCAAGAGAATGTAAGTGCGACCCTTCCATGCTAGGAAATAGCGTTTGCAGATGTCTCCGCATCGAGGCCATAGAGTTCTAATGCTCCTTAAAACGCGATATCGTACCTCTCTTCTATGTTTCATGATAAGATATAATATTCATTGCGAAGTGTCATGTATACCTCGTATTCATTTCAAAAGAATGTAAATTCGACTATTGCTTGCTAGGAAATAGCGTTTGCACATGTCTACGTATTGTAGCAATAGAGTTCTAATGCTACTTAAATCGCGATATCGCATCTCATCTTTATCTTTCGTGATAAGATATAATATTCATTGCGAAGTGTCATGTATACCTCGTATTCACTTGAAAAGAATGTAAATGCGACACTTCCTTGCTAGGAAATAGCGTTTGCAGATGTCTACGTAACGAGGCAATAGTGCCCTAATGCTTCTTAAAATGCGATATCGCATCGCATTTCTATGTTTCATGATAAGATATAATATTCAGTGCGAAGTGTCATGTATACCTCGCATTCACTTCAAAAGAATGTTAATGCCACACTTCCTTGCTAGGAAATAGCGTTTGCAGATGTCTTTGCATCGTAGAAATAAATTTCTGACACTTCTTAAAACGCGATATCGCATCTCATTTCTATGTTTGATTATAAGATATAATATTCTTTGCGAAGTGTCATGTATACCTCGTATTCACTTCCAAAGAATGTAAATGCGACACTTCCTTGCTAGGTAATAACGTTTGCAAATGTCTACGTAACGAGGCAATAGTGCCCTAATGCTTCTTAAAATGCGATATCGCATCGCATTTCTATGTTTCATGATAAGATATAATATTCAGTGCGAAGTGTCATGTATACTTCGCATTCACTTCAAAAGAATGTTAATGCGACACTTCCTTGCTAGGAAATAGCGTTTGCAGATGTCTTTGCATCGTAGAAATAAATTTCTGACACTTCTTAAAAAGCGATATCGCATCTCATTTCTATGTTTGATTATAAGATATAATATTCTTTGCGAAGTGTCATGTATACCTCGTATTCACTTCCAAAGAATGTAAATGCGACACTTCCTTGCTAGGTAATAACGTTTGCAAATGTCTACGTATCGAAGCAACAGAGTTCTAAAGCTTCCTAAAACACGATGTCGCATCTCATTTCTATGTTTCATGATAAGATATAATATTCATTGCGATGTGTCATGTATGCCTCGTTTTCACTTCAAAGGAATGTAAATGCGACACTTCCTTGCTAGGAAATAGCGTTTGCAGATGTCTTTGTATCGTAGAAATAGAGTTCTGACACTTCTTAAAACGCGATATCGCATCTCATTTCTACGTTTTATGATGAGATATAATATTCATTGCGAAGCGTCATGTATACCTCGTATTCCTTTCAAACGAATGTAAATGCGACACTTCCTTGCTAGGAAATAGCGTCTCCAGATATCTACGTATCGTAGCAATAGTGTTCTAATACTGCTTAAAACGCGATATCGCATCTCACTTCTATGTTTCATGATAAGGTATAATATTCATTGCGAATTGTCATTTATAACTCCTATTCACTTCAAAAGAATGTAAATGCGACACTTCCTTGCTAGGAAATAGCGTTTGCATGTGTCTACGTATCCAAGCAATAGATTTCTAATGTTTCTTAAAAAGCGATATCGCATCTCACTTCTATGTTTCATGATAAGATATAATATTCATTGCGAAGTGTCATGTATACCTCGTATTCACTTCAATAGAATGTAAGTGCGACACTTCCTTGCTAGGAAATAGCGCTTGCAGATGTCTACGTATCGTAGCAATAGAGTTCTAATACTGCTTAAAACGCGATTTCGCATCTCACTTCTATGTTTCATGATAAGGTATAATATTCATTGCGAAGTGTCATGTATAATTCCTATTCACTTCAGAAGAATGTTAATGCGACACTTCCTTGCTAGGAAATAGCGTTTGCAGATGTCTTTGTATCGTAGAAATAGATTTCTGACACTTCTTAGAACACGATGTCGCATCTCATTTCTATGTTTCATGATAAGATATAATATTCATTGCGAAGTGTCATGTATGCCTCGTATTCACTTCAATAGAATGTAAATGCGACACTTCCTTGCTAGGAAATAGCGTTTGCAGATCTCTACGTATCGAAACTATAGGTTTCTAGTGCTTCCTAAAACGAGATGTCCCATCTCACTTCTATGTGTCATGACAAGGTATAATATTCATTGCGAAGTGTCATGTATACCTCGTATTCACTTCAAAAGAATGTGAATGCGACACTTCCATGCTAGGCAATCGCGTTTGCAGATGTTTCCGCATCGAAACAATAGGGTTCTAATGCATCTTAAAACGCGATATCGCATCTCACTTCTGTGTTTCATGATGAGATAGAATGTTCATTGCGAAGTATCATGTATACCTCGAATTCACTTCAAAAGAATGTAAATGCGACACTTCCTTGTTAGGCAATAGCGTTTGCAGATGTCTACGCATCGTAGCAATATAGATCTAATGCCTCTCAAAACGCGATATCGCAACTCATTTCTATGCTTCATGATAAGATATAATATTCATTGCGAAGTGTCATGTATACATCGTATTCACTTCAAAAGAATGCAAATGCGACACTTCGTTGCTAGGAAATAGCGTTAGCAGATCTCCACGTATCGAAACTATAGGGTTCTAGTGCTTCTTAAAACGAGATGTCGCATCACACGTCAATGTCTCATGATAAGATATAATATTCATTGCGAAGTGTCATGTATACCTTGTATTCACTTCAAAAGGATGTAAATGAGACTCTTCCTTGCTAGGAAATAGCGATTTCAGAGGTCTACGTATCGAAATATTAGAGTTCTAATGCTTCTTAGAACGAGATGTCGCATCTCATTTCTATGTTTCATGATAAGATATAATATTCATTGAAGTGTGACACGTACACCACGCATTCACTTCAAAAGAATGTAAACGCGGCCCTTCCTTGCCAGGAAATACCGTTTGCAGATGCCTACGTATCGTGGCAATAGATTTCTAACGCTTCTTAAAACGCGATATCGCATCACATATCTATGTTTCATGATAAGATATAATATTCAATGTGGAGTGTTATGTATACCTCGTATTCACATCAAATGCATGTAAATACGACACTTCCCTGCTATTAAATAGCGTTTGCAGATGTCTACGTATCGAAGCAATAGAATTCTAAAGCTTCTTAAAACAAGATATCGCATCTCATTTCTATGTTTCGTGATAAGATATAATATTCATATCGAAGTGCTATGTATTGCTCGTCTACACTTCAATTGAATGTAAACGCGACACTTCTTTCCTAGGAAATAGCGTTTCCATATGTCTACGTATCGAAGTAGTTGAGTTCTAGTGCTTCTTAAAACACGATATCGCATCTCATTTCTATGTTTCATGATAAGATATAATATTCAATGTGGAGTGTTATGTATACCCCGTATTCACATCAAATGCATGTAAATGCAACACTTCCTTGCTAGGAAATGCGTTTCCAGATGTCTACGTATCGTAGCAATAGAGTTGTAACGCTTTTGAGAACGCGATATCGCATCTCATTTCTATGTTTCATGATGTAATATAATATTCATTGCGATGTGCTATGTATACCTCGTCTACGCTTCAAAGGAATGTGAATATCACACTTCCTTGCTTGGAAATGCGTTTTTAGATGCCTACATATCGGAGCAATAGAGTTCTAATGCTCCTTTAAACGCGATAACGCATCCCAATTTTGTGTTTCATGATGAGATATAATATTCAATGCGAAGTATTATGTATACTTTGTCTATACTCCGAATGAAAGTAAATGCCACACTTCCTTGCTTGGAAATATTCCTCCATTGCTTCGATACGTGGACAAAAGGAAACGCATTTCCTAGGATGGAAGTGTGCAATTTACATTCTTTTGAAGTGTACACGACGTATACATAACACTTCGCAATGAACATTATATCATATCATGAGACATAGGAATGAGATGCGATATCGCGTTTTAAGTAGCATTAGAACTCTATTGCTTCGTTACGCTACTTCCTAGCAAGGAAGCTTGGAATTCGCAATCCTTTGAAGTGTAGACGAGCTATACGTAACTCTTCCCAATGAATATTATATCTTATCATGAAACATAGGAATGAGGTGCGATATCGCGTTTTAAGAAGCACTGGAAATCTATTGGTTCGATACGTAGAGATCTGGAATCGCTATTTCCTAGATGGAAGTGTGGCATTTACATTCTTTTGTAGTGTAGACGAGATATACATAACATTTCGCCGTGAATATTATATCTTATCATGAAACATAGATCTGAGATGCGATATCGCGTCTTAAGAAGCATTACAACTCTATTTCCACGATACCTAGACATCTGGAAATGCTATTTGCTAGCAAGGAAGTGTGGCATTTAATTTCGTTTGAATTGCAGACGACGTATACATAACACTTCGCATTGAATACTATATCTTATCATGAAACATAGAAATGAGATGCGATATAGCGTTCTAAGAAGCATTAGAACTCTATTGCATCGATACGTAGACATGTGGAAACGCTAATTCCTGACAAGGATGTGTGGAACTTACACTCTTTTGAAGGGTAGTCGAGGAATACGTAAAACTTCGCAATGAATATTATATCATATCATGAAACACAGAAATGAGATACGATATCCCGTTATAAGAAGCATTAGAACTCTATTGCTACGATACTTAGACTTCTGGAAAAGAATTTCCTAGAAAGGATGTTTGGCATTTGCATTCTTTAGAACTGTAGACGAGGTATACATAACACTTCGCAATGAATATTATATCTTATCATGAAGCATAGAACTGTAATGCGATATCGCGTTTTAAGAAGCATTACAACCCTATGCTTCGATACGTAGACATCAGGAAAAGCTATTTCCATGAAGGAAGTGTCGCACTTACATTCATTTGAAGTGTAGATGAGGTATACATAACACTTCGCAAAGAATATTATATCATATCATGAAACATACAAATGAGATGCGATATCGCATTTTAAGAAGCATTACAGATCTTTTGCTTCGATATATAGACATCTGCAAACGCCATTTCCTAGAAAGGAAGCGTAGCATTTACATTCAATTGGAGTGAATGCGAGGTATACACGACACATCGCAATGAATATTATATCTTATAATGAAACATAGAAATGAGATGTAATATCGCGTTTTAAGAAGCATTAGAACTTTATTGCTTTGATACGGAGACATCTGCAAACGCTATTTCCTAGGAAGGAAGTGTCGCATTTACATTCTTTTGAAGTGAATACGAGGTATACATTACACTCCACAATGAATATTACATCCTATCATGAAACATAGAAATGAGATGCGATATCGCGATTTCAGAAGCATTAGAACCCCATTGCTCCGATACGTAGAGATCTGCAAACGTTATTTCCTAACAAGGAAGTGTCGCATTTACATTATTTTGAAGTGAATACGAGGTATACGTGACACTTCGCAATGAATATCATATTTTACCATGAAACATAGAAATGGGATGCGATATCGCGTTTTAAGAAGCATCAGAACCCCATTGCTACGATACGTAGAAATCTGCGAATTCCTTGCTATTTCCTAGCAAGGAAGTGGAGCATTTACATTCTTTTGAAGTGAATACGAGGCATACATGACACTTCGCAATGAATATTATATCGTATCATGAAACATAGAAATGAGATGCGAAATCACGTTTTAAGAAGCATCGGAATCCTATTGCTACGATACGTAGATATCTGCAAACGCTATTTTCTAGGAAGCAAGTGTCGCATTTACATTCTTTTGAAGTGAATACGAGGAATACATGACACATCGCAATGAATATTATATCTTATCATGAAACATCGAAATGAGATGCGATATCGCGTTTTAAAAAGCGTCAGAACACTATTGCTACGATACGTAGACAACTGCAAACGCTATTTCCTAGCACGGAAATGTCGCATTTACATGCATTTGAAGTGTATGCGAGGTATACATGACACTTCGCAACGAATATTATATCTTATCACGATATATAGAAATGAGATGCGATATCGCGATTTAAGTAGCATTCGAACTCTATTGCTACGATACGTAGACATCTGCAAACGCTATTTCCAAGCAAGGAATACTCGCACTTACATTCTTTTGAAGTGAATACGAGGTATACATGACACTTCGCAATGAATATCATATCTTATCGTGAAACATGGAAATGAGATGCGATATCGCGATTTAAGAAGCATTACAACTCTATTGCTACGATACGTAGAAATCTGCAAACGCTATTTCCTAGCAAGCAATAGTCGCATTTACTTTCTTTTGAATTTAATACGAGGTGTACATGACACTTTGCAATGAATATTGTATCTTATCACGAAACATAGAAATGAGATGCGATATCGCGTTTTAAGAAGCATTAGAAATCTATTGCCACGATACGTAGACATCTGATTACGCTATTTCCTAGCAAGGAAGCGTCGCATTTACATTCGTTTGGAGAGAAGACGAGGTATGCATGACACTTCGCAATGAATATTATATCTTATCATGAAACATAGAAGATAGATGGGATATCGCGTTTTAAGAAGCATTAGATCTCTATTGCCTCGATGCGGAGACATCTGCAGACGCTATTTCCTAGCATGGAAGTGTTGCATTTACATTCTTTTGTAGTGAATACGAGGTGTACATGACACTTCGGAATGAATATTATATCTTATTACGAAACATAGAAATGAGATGCGATATCGCGTTTTAAGAAGCATTAGATCTCTATTGCCTCGACGCGTAGAGTTCTGCAGACGCCATATCCTAACATGGGAGTGTCGCATTTACATTCTTTTTAAGTGAATACGAGGTGTACATGACACTTCGCAATGAACATTATATCTTATCATGTGACATATAATTGAGATGCGATATCGCTATTTAAGTAGCATTAGAACTCTATTGCTACGATACGTAGACATCTGCAAACGCTATTTCCTAGCAAGGAAGTGACGCATTTACATTCGTCTGGAGTGAATACGAGGTATACATGACACTTCGCAATGAATATTATATCTTATCATGAAACATAGAAATGAGATGCAATATCGCGTTTTAAGAAGCATTAGAAAACTAATGCTTCGATACGTCGACATCTGCAAACGCTATTTCCTAGCAAGTAAGTGTCGCCATGACATTCATATGAAGTGTACGCGAGGTATACATGACACTTCGCGGTGAATATTATATCTTATCATGAAACATAGAAATGTGATGCGATTTCGCGTTTTGAAAAGCATTAGAACTCTATTTCTACGATACGTAGACATCTGCAAACGCTGTTACTTAGAAGGGAAGTGTCGCATTTACATTCATTTGTAGTGTAGACGAGGAAAACATAACACTTCGCAATGAATATTATATCTTATCATGAAACATAGAAGAGAGATGGGATATCGCATTTTAAGAAGCATTAGAACTCTATTGCCTCGACGCGTAGACATCTGCAGACGCTATTTCCTAGCATGGAAGTGTCGCATTTACATTCTTTTGAAGTGAATACGAGGTGTACATGACACTTCGCAATGAAGATTATATCTTATCATGAAACATAGAAATGAGTTGCGATATCGCGTTTAAAGAAGCATTAGAACTTTATTGCTTCGATAGGTAGACATCCGGAAACGCTATCTCTTAGCCAGGAACTGTGGCATTTACATTCTTTTGAAATGTAGACGAGGTATACATAACACTACGCAATGAAGATTATATCTTATTATGAAACATAGAAATGAGATGCGATATCGCGTTTTAAGAGGCATTAGAATTCTATTGCTACGATACGTAGATATCTGCAAACGCTATTTCCTAGCATGGAAGTGTCGCATTTACGTTCTTTTGAAGTGAATACGAGATATACATGACACTCCACAATGAATATTATATCTTATCACGAAACATAGGAATGAAATGCGACATCTCGTTTTAAGAAGCATTAGAACTCTATTACTACGATACGTAGACATATGCAAACGCTATTTTCTAGCATGTAAGTGTCGCATTTACATTCTTTTGAAGTGAATACGAGATATACATGACACTTCGCAATGGATATTATATCTTATCATGAAACATAGAAGTGTGATTCGATATCGCGTTTTAAGAAGCATTAGAACTCTATTGCTACGATGCGTAGACATCTGCAAATGTTATTTCCTAGCAAGGAAGTGTCGCATTAACATTCTTTTGAAGTGAATACGAGGTATACATAACACTCCACAATGAATATTATATCTTATCACCAAACATAGAAATGAAATGCGACATCTCGTTTTAAGTAGCATTGGATCTCTATTGCTACGATACGTAGACATCTGCAAACGCTATTTCCTGGCATGGAAGTGTCGCATTTACATTCTTTTGAAGTGAATACGAGATATACATGACACTTCGCAATGAGTATTATATCTTATAATGAAACATAGGAATGAAATAAGATAACGCGTTTTGAGAAGCATTAGAACTCTATTGCTAATATACGTAGACATCTGCAAACGTTATTTCCTAGCAAGGAAGTGTTGCATTTACATTCTTTTGAAGTGAATACGAGGTATACATAACATTCCACAATGAATATTATATCGTATCATGAATCATAGATGTGAGATTCGATATCGCGTTTTAAGAAGCATTAGAACTCTATCGCTACGATACGCAGACATATGCAAACTCTATTTCCTAGCATGGAAGTGTCGCATTTACATTCTTTTGAAGTGAATACGACATATACATGACACTTCGCAATGAGTATTATACCTAATCATGAAACATAGGAAAGTGATGCGATATCGCGTTTTGAGTAGCATTAGTTCTCTATTGCTAATATACGTTGACATCTGCAAACGCTATTTCCTAACAAGAATGTGTCGCATTTACATTCTTTTGAAGTGAATACGAGGTGTCACGTCCGGCGAAACTATTTTCCGTTGCTCCGGAGGCTTTACGTCACGAGCCTATTTTTCGGTATTTCGGTCCGCGGGAATGCGTTATGACCGGGTCCAACAATTTCGGCTGACGCGACACTAGCGAAAACACTCGCGATAATAAGGGAATGACCCTACCTTTCGATGACTTCTCTCTCGATTTGTACGTACAAACGGCGTGGAGGATCGTTCGCTGGGATCGTAGCGGATTTCGTTCTGTTGGCTGCTACGGAAATCTCGATCAGTCGCCAGCGAAGAACGGGGACTGCGGTCGGAATTCAGCGATGATGCTGAATGTGGCAGAATCGGCGTTATGCGTCGTGGTGTCTGGATCGGAAGCGTCGACGGTCGCATCGGAAAGCGGCGTCTGGGCTGGTGCGAAGTCAGGTCGCTGGTACACGAGGACTTGCTACTTGCACGTCGCGTTCTTCGCAAACCGGAAGCACGATTCATTCACCAGGTTTTTCTGTACTTTCGACTAAGATCTGAAGGATAGGCGGCGGTCTCAACGTCACAAAGCCGATATCTATACTCCTTCAATTTGATGAAGAGCAACCCCAGTTGTATGGAGGAACCCGTTGGAAGAATTCGTAGTTAAATGTAATGTTAAAGGTAGAACTAGTATTGTAAACACTTGATAAAATTAATGGATGTTAAAATAGTAGACTTGGTAAAAGAACTTGTACTTGGATATAGTAAAAGTAAAAATAAAATATATTCTAGGTTTAAAGTATACAAGAACTGGAATTATTCTAAGAATAAGGCTAAGTTAAAATGGAAATAGAAATACGATGCCTGAACCCCACTTTGAGGTGGCTAACGATCTAGAACTAGAGGTTTCGACTCCTCGGTAGGAGATTTCGAGTCAGAGTGTGTGCTCTGGAGACGCGTCTCTGACCTCCTCGGTTCGCGGAGAGCTACGGTCGCGGACGCTCGTGGTAGGGAGATTGCGGTCCCGCGAGTGGGGGACTCGCGTCTCGAGGCGGAGAGCGCGCGGTCTAGCGAGTGGGGACTCGCGGCTCATGGTGGGGCTAGCGGCGCATGCCGCTGGCCGGACGCATCTTACTTAGTGTAACTTAGATCTAGGAATTCTTATATATGCGTCATGATATGGTATGTATGTCCTAGCTTAGAAGTAATATATAGGTTCTAGCAGATCCTGTTACCCGAATTGGAAAAGACCCCATTCAGGTGATGGGCTGCGGCTACGTCTTCCTGCTGGACGGAATCCTCGGTGCGAGGGAGATAGGGCTGCCCGTCCTTGGTGCGGGCGAGACAGGTATACTCGGTGGTGCGAGTGAGGCAGCGGAACTCGGTGTGAGTGAGCGCGTGCAGGTATGCGCGCACGAACACTTCCAGTTGCTGGTTCTGCAGGCGAGCTTGGCTGGTTGCATGCGTCCAGGGGTTGATGCTGGGGGGTGCGAGGAGGTTCCTTTCTAGGAAATTACGATCCCAGATATCTCTGTATCGAAGCTATAGACTACTAATGCTCCTTAAAACGCCATATCGCATCACATTTCTATGTTTCGTGATAAGATATAATATTCATTGTTGATTGTTATCTATACCTCGCATTCACTTCAAATGAATGTAAATGCGACACATCCTTGCTAGGAAATAGCGTCTCCAGATATCTACGAACCGTAGCAATAGAGTTCCAATGCTTCTTGAAACTCGATATCGCATCTCATTTCTGTGTTTCATGATAAGGTATAATATTCATTGCGAAGTGTCACTTGTACCTCGTATTCACTTGAAATGAATGTAAATGCGACACTTCCTTGTTATAGGAAATAGCATTTGCAGATGACTATGTATCGAAGCATTAGAGTTCTGACTCTTCTTAAAACGCGATATCGCATCTCATTTCAATGTTTCATGATAAGATATAATATTCATAGCGAAGTGTCATGTAAACACGTATTCACTTCAAAAGAATGTAAATGCGACACTTCCTTGCGAGGGAATAGAGTTTGCAAATGTCTACGTATCGTAGCAATATATTTCTAATGCTTCTCAAAACGCGATATCGCATCTCATTTCTATGTCTCATGATAAGATATAATATTCATATCGAAGTGTCATGTATACCTCGTATACACTTCAAAAGAATGTAAATGCGACACTTCCTTGCTAGGAAAGAGCGTTTACAGATGTCTACGTATCGAAGCAATAGAGTTCTAAAGCTTCATAAATCGCGATATCGCAGCTCATTTCTATGGTTCATGATAAGATATAATATTCATTGCGAAGTGTATTGTATACCTCGTATTCACATCAAAGGAATGTAAATCCGACACTTCCTTGCTATTAAATAGCGATTGCACATGTCTACCTACAGTAGGAATAGGTTTCAAATGCTTTTTGAATCGCGATATCGCATCTCATTTCTATGATTCTTGAGAAGATATAATATTCTTTGTGGATTGTTATGAATACCTCGTATTCACTACAAAAGAATGTAAATGCGACACTTCCTTGCTAGGAAATAGCGTTTGCAGATGTCTACGTATCGAAGCAATAGAGTTCTAATGCTTCCTAAATCGCGATATCGCATCTCATTTCAGTGTTTCGTGGTAGGGTATAATATTCATTGCGAAGTGTCATGTATACCTCGTACTCACTTCAAAAGAATGTAAATGCGACAATTCCTTGCTAGGAAATAGCGTTTGCAGATGTCTACGTATAGAAGCAATAGAGTTCTAATGCTTCTTAAAACGAGATGTCGCATATCATTTCTATGTTTCATGATAGGATATAATACTCATTGTGAAATGTCACTTATACCTCGCATACATTCCAAATGGAGTTATCTGCGACACTTACTTGCTAGGAAATAGCGCTTGCATATGTCTACGTATCGTAGCAATAGAGTTCTAATGCTTCTAAAAACGCGATATCGCATCTCATTTCTATGTTTCATGATAAGATATAATATTCATTGCGAAGTGTCATGTATACCTCGTATTCACTACAAAAGAATGTAAATGGGCCACTTCCTTGCTAGGAAGTAGCGCTTGCAGATTTCTACGTATCGTAGCAATAGAGTTCTGATGCTTCTTAAAACGCGATATCGTAATACATTTCTACGTTTCGCGATAAGATATAGTATTCTTTGCGAAGTGTCATGTATACCTCGTATTCACTTCAAAGAATGTAAATGCGACTATTCCTTGCTAGGAAATAGCGTATGCAGATGTCTACGTATTGTAGCAATAGAGATCTAACGCTACATAAATCGCGATATCACATCTCATTTCTATGTTTCGTGATAAGATATAATATCCATTGCGAAGTGTCATGTATACCTCGTATTCACTTCAAAAGAATGTAAATGCGACATTTCCTTGCTAGGAAATAGCGTTTGCAGATGTCTACGTATCGTAGCAATAGAGTTCTAATGCTTCTTTAAACGCGATATCGCATTTCATTTCTATGTTTCGTGATAAGATATAGTATTCTTTGCGAAGTGCCATGTATACCTCGTATTCACTTCAAAGAATGTAAACGCGACACTTCCATGCTAGGTAATAGCGTTTGCAGATTTCTACGTATCGATGCAATAGAGTTCTAATGCTCCTTAAAACGCGATATCGCATCTCACTACTATGTTTCACGATAAGATATGATATTCATTGCGAAGTGTCATGTGTACCTCGTATTCACTTCTAATCAATGTAAATGCGACACTTCCATACTAGGGAATAGCGTTTGTAGATGTCTACGTATCGAAACAATTGAGTTATGATGCATCTTAAAACGAGATATCGCACCTCAGTTCTATGCTTCATGATGAGATATAATATTCATTGCGAAGTGTAATGTATACCTCGTATTCACTTCAAAAGAATGGAAATCCGACTATTCCTTGCTAGGAAATAGCGCTTGCAGACGGCTACGTATCGTAGCAATACAGTTCTAATGCTATCTAATCGGGATATCGCATCTCATTTATACGTTTGGTGATAAGATATAACATTCATTGCGGAGTGTCATGGATACCTCCTATTCACTCCAAACGAATGTAAATGAGACACTTCCTTGCTGGGAAATAGCGTCTGCAGATGTCTACGCATCGAGGCAATAGAGTTCTAATGCTTCATAAATGCGATATCGCATCTCACTTCTATGTTTCATGATAAGATATAATATTCATTGCGAAGAGTCATGTATACCTCGTATTCAATTCAAAAGAATGTAAATGCTAATATTCCTTGCTAGGGAATAACGTCTGCAGATGCCTACGTTTCGTAGAAATAGAATTCTAATGCTTTTTAGATCGCGAAATCGCATCTCATTCCTATGTTTCGTGATAAGTTATAATATTCATTCCGAAGTGTCATGTGTACCTCGATTTCACTTCAGGAGAATGTAAATGCGACACTTCCATGCTAGGAAATAGCGTTTGCAGATATCTCCGCATCGAGGCAATAGGGTTCTAATGTTTCTTAAAACGCGATATCGCGTCTCACTTCTATGTTACATGATAAGATGTAATGTTCATTGCGAAGTGTCATGTGTACCTCGTATTCACTTCAAAAGAATGTAAATGCGACACTTCCATCCTAGGAAATAGCGTTTGCAGATGTCTACGTATCGTAGCAATAGAGTTCCGATGTTTCTCAAAACGCGATATCGCATCCCATTTCTATGCTTCATGATAAGATATAATATTGATTGCGAAGCGTCACGTATATCTCGTATTCTCTCCAAACGAATGTAAATGCGACACTTCCTTGCTAGGAAATGGCGTATTCAGATGACTACGCATGGTAGCAATACTGTGCTAATGCTACTTAAATAGCGATATCGCATCTCATTTCTATGTTTCCTGATAAGATATAATATTCATTGCGAAGTGTCATGTACACCTCGTATTCACTTCAAAAGAATGTAAATGCGACACTTCCATGCTAGGAAATAGCGTCTGCAGATGCCTAATCGTCGAGGCAATAGAGTTCGAATGCTTCTTTGATCGCGATATCGCATCTCTCTTCTATGTTTCATGATAAAATACAATATTCATTGCTAAGTGAAATGTATACCTCGTATTCACTTCAAAAGAATGTAAGTGCGACACTTCCATGCTAGGAAATAGCGTTTTCAGATGTCTCCGTATCGTAGCAATAGCGTTCTAATGCTTCTCAGAACGCGATATCGCATCTCATTTCTATGCTTCATGATAAGATATAATATTCATTGCGAAGTGTCATGTATACGTCGTTTTCACTCCAAACGAATGTAAATGCGACACTTCGTTGCTAGGAAATAGCGTTTGCAAATGTCTACGTATCGTAGCACTAGCGTTCTAATGCTACTTAAATCGCGATATCGCATCTCATTTATGTTTCGTGATAAGATATAATATTCATTGCGAAGTATCATGAATACCTCGTATTCACTTCAAAAGAATGTAAGTGCGACTACTCCTTGCTAGGAAATAGCGTTTACAGATGCCTACGCATCGTAGCAATAGAGTTCTAATGCTTCTTATATCGCGATATCGCATCACATTACCATGATTCGCGATAAATTATAATATTCATTCCGAAGTTCATGTATACCACGAATTCACTTCAAAAGAATGTAAATGCGACACTTCCATGCTAGGAAATAGCGTTTGGAGATGTCTACGTAGCGTAGCAATAGAGTCCTAATGTTTCTTAAAACGAGATGTCGCATCTCATTTCTATGTTTCATGATAAGATGAACGCGAAATCGAATCTCATTTCTATGATTTATGATAAGATATAATATTCATTCTGAAGTGTCATGTATATCTCGTAATCACTTCAAAAGCATGTAAATGCGACTCTGCCTTGCTAGGAAATAGCGTTTGCAGATGTGTACGTAACGTAGCAATATTGTTCTAATGCTTCTCAAAGCGCGATATCGCATCTCATTTCCTTGTATCATGATAAGATATAATATTTATTGAGCAGTGGTATGTATACCTCGTATTCACATCAATAGAATGTAAATGCGACACTTCCTTGCTAGGAAATAGCGTTTGCAAATGTCTACGTATGGTAGCAATAGGGTTCTAATGCTTCTTAAAACGCGATATAGCAAATCATTTCTATGTTTCATGATGAGATATAATAATCATTGCGAAGTGTCACGTATACCTCGTATTCACTTCAAATGAATGTAAATGCGACACTTCCTTCCTAGAAAATAGCGTTTGCAGATGTCTACGTATCGAGGCAATAGTGCTCTAATGCTTCTTAAAACGCGAAATCGCATCTCATTTCTATGTTTTATGATAAGATATAATATCCATTTCGAAGTGTCATGTATACCTCGTATTCACATCAAAAGAATGTAAATGCGACACTTCCTTGCTAGGAAATAGCGTTTGCAGATGTCTCCGTACCGAAGCAATAGAGTTCTGTTACTTCTTAAAACGGGGTTTCGCATCTCATTTCTGTGTTTCATGACAAGATATAATATTCATTGCGAAGTGTCGTGTATTCCTCGTATTCACATGTAAAGAATGTAAATGCGACTCTTCCGTGCTAGGTAATAGCGTTTGCAAATGTCTACGTATCGAAGCAATAGTGTTCTAAAGCTTCTTAAAACACGATATCGCATGTCATTTCTATGTTTCAAGATAAGATCTATTATTCATTGCCAAGTGTCACTTATACCTTGTATTCATTTCAAATGAATGTAAATACGACACCTCCTTGCTAGGAAATAGCGTTTGCAGATGTCTACATATCGAGGCAATAGTGCTCTAAAGCTTCTTAAAACGCGATATCGCATCTCACTTCTATGTATCATGATAAGGTATAATATTCAGCTCGAAGTGTCATGTATACCTCGTATTCACGTCAATAGAACGTAAATGCGACACTTCCTTGCTAGGAAATAGCGTTTGCAGTGTTCTACGTATCGTAGCAATAGTTCTAATGCTTCTTAAATCGCGATATCGCATCTCATTTCTATGTTTCATGTCAAGATATAATATTCATTGCCAAGAGTCATGTATTCCTCGTATACACATCTAAAGAGTGTAAATGCGACACTTCCTTGCTAGGTAATAGCGTTTGCAAATGTCTACGTATCGAAGCAATAGAGTTCTAAAGCTTCTTAAAACACGATAACGCATCTCATTTCTATGTTTCATGATAAGATCTATTATTCATTGCGAAGTGTCACTTATACCTCGTATTCACTTCAAATGAATGTAAATGCGGCACTTCCTTCCAAGGAAATAGCGTTTGCAGATGTCTACGTATCGAGGCAATAGTGCTCTAATGCTTCTTAAAACGCGATATCGCATCTCATTTCTATGTTTTATGATAAGATATAATATCCATTCCGAAGTGTCATGTATACCTCGTATTCACATCAAAAGAATGTAAATGCGACACTTCCTTGCTAGGAAATAGCGCTTGCACATGTTCCGTACCGAAACAATGGAGTTCTATTACTTCTTAAAACGGGGTATCGCATCTCATTTCTATGTTTCATGACAAGATATAATATTCATTGCGAAGTGTCATGTATTCCTCGTATTCACATGGAAATAATGTAAATGCGACACTTCCGTGCTAGGTAATAGCGTTTGCAAATGCCTACGTATCGAAACAATAGAGTTCTAAAGCTTCTTAAAACACGATATCGCATCTCATTTCTATGTTTCATGATAAGATATAATATCGATTTCGAAGTGTCATGTATACCTCGTATTCACTTCGAAAGAATGTAAATGCGACACTTCCTTGCTAGGAAATAGCGTTTGCAGATGTCTCCGTACCGAAGCAATAGAGTTCTATTACTTCTTAAAACGGGATATCGCATCTCATTTCTATGTTTCATGACAGGATATAATATTCATTGCGAAGTGTCATGTATTCCTCGTATACACATCTAAAGAATGTAAATGCGACACTTCCTTGCTAGGTAATAGCGTTTGCAAATGTCTACGTATCGAAGCAATATAATTCTAAAGCGTCTTAAAACACGATATCGCATCTCATTTCTATGATTCATGATAAGATCTATTTTTCATTGCGAAGTGTCACTTATACCTCGTACTCACTTCAAGTGAATGTAAATGCGACACTTCCTTCCTAGGAAATAGCGTTTGCAGATGCCTACGTATCGTAGCAATAGAGTTGTAGTGCTTCTTAAAACGGGATATCGCATCTCATTTCTATGTTTCATGACAAGATATAATATTCATTGCGAAGTGTCATTATATTCCTCGTATTTACATCTAAAGAATGTAAATGCGACACTTCCTTGCTAGGTAATAGCGTTTGCAAATGTCTACGTATCGAAGCAATAGAATTCAAAAGCTTCTAAAAACACGATATCGCATCTCATTTCTATGTTTCAAGATAAGATCTATTATTCATTGCCAAGTGTCACTTATACCTCGTATTCATTTCAAATGAATGTAAATGCGACACCTCCTTGCTAGGAAATAGCGTTTGCAGATGTCTACATATCGAGGCAATAGTGCTCTAAAGCTTCTTAAAACGCGATATCGAATCTCACTTCTATGTAACATGATAAGATCTATTTTTCATTGCGAAGTGTCACTTATACCTCGTATTCACTTCAAGTGAATGTAAATGCGACACTTCCTTCCTAGGAAATAGCGTTTGCAGATGCCTACGTATCGTAGCAATAGAGTTGTGGTGCTCCTTAAAACGGGATATCGCATCTCATTTCTATGTTTCATGACAGGATATAATATTCATTGCGAAGTGTCATGTATTCCTCGTATACACATCTAAAGAATGTAAATGCGACACTTCCTTGCTAAGTAATAGCGTTTGCAAATGTCTACGTATCGAAGCAATAGAATTCTAAAGCGTCTTAAATCACGATATCGCATCTCATTTCTATGATTCATGATAAGATCTATTTTTCATTGCGAAGTGTCACTTATACCTCGTATTCACTTCAAGTGAATGTAAATGCGACACTTCCTTCCTAGGAAATAGCGTTTGCAGATGCCTACGTATCGTAGCAATAGAGTTGTGGTGCTCCTTAAAACGGGATATCGCATCTCATTTCTATGTTTCATGACAAGAAATAATATTCATTGCGAAGTGTCATGTATTCCTCGTATTTACATCTAAAGAATGTAAATGCGACACTTCCTTGCTAGGAAATAGCGTTTGCAGACGTCTCCGCATCGAGGCCATAGTGTTCTAATGCTTCTTAAAACGCGATATCGCACCTCACTTCTATGTTTCATGATAAGATATAATATTCATTGCGAAGTGTCATGTATGCCTCCTATTCACTTCAGAAGAATGTAAAGCGACACTTCTTTGCTGGGAAGTAGCGCCTCCAGATATTTAGGTATCGTTGCAATAGAGTTCTAATACGGCTTAAAGCGCGATATCGCATCTCACTTCTATGTTTCATCATAAGGTATAATATTCATTGCGAAGTGTCATGTATAACTCCTACTCACTTCAAAAGAATGTAAATGCGACACTTCCTTCCTAGGAAATAGCGTTTGCAGATGCCTACGTATCGTAGCAATAGAGTTGTAGTGCTTCTTAAAACGGGATATCGCATCTCATTTTTATGTTTCATGACAAGATATAATATTCATTGCGAAGTGTCATGTATTCCTCGTATTCACATGTAAAGAATGTAAATGCGACACTTCCGTGCTAGGTAATAGCGTTTGCAAATGTCTACGTATCGAAGCAATAGAGTTCTAGAGCTTCTTAAAACACGATATCGCATCTCATTTCTATGTTTCATGATAAGATCTATTATTCATCGCGAAGTGTCACTTGTACCTCGTATTCACTTCAAATGAATGTAAATGCGACACTTCCTTGCTAGGAAATCACGTTTGCAGATGTCATCGTATCGTAGAAATAGTGTTCTGACACTTCTTAAAACGCGATATCGCATCTCATTACTATGTTTCACGATAAGATATAATATTCGTTACGAAGTGTCATGTCTACCTCGTATTCACTTCAAAAGAATGTAAATGCGACACTTCCTTGCTAGGAAATAGCGTTTGCAGGTGTCCACGTACCGAAGCAAAAGAGTTCTAATGCATCTTAAATCGCGACATCGCATCTCATTTGTATGTTTCATGATAAGATATAATATTCATTGCGAAGTGTGATGTATACCTCGGATTCACTTGAAAAGCTTGTAAATGCGACACTTCCTTGCTAGGAAATAGCGTTTGCAGGTGTCCACGTATCGAAGCAAAAGAGTTCTAATGCATCTTAAATCGCGACATCGCATCTCATTTGTATGTTTCATGATAAGATATAATATTCATTGCGAAGTGCCATGTATACCTCGTATTCACTTCAAAAGAATGTAAATGCGACTCTTCCTTGCTAGGAAATAACATTTGCAGATGTCTACGTATCGAAGCAACAGAGTTCTAATGCTTCTCAAAACGCGATATCGCATCTCATTTCGATGTCTCATGATAAGATATAATATTCATTGCGGATTGTCATGTATTCTCGTCTGCAGTTCAAAAAAATGTAAAGGCGACACTTCCTTGCTAGGAAATAGCGTTTGCAGATGACTAGTTATCGTAGCAATAGAGTTCTAATGCTTCTTAGAACGCGATATCGCATCTCATTTCTATGTTTCATGATAAGGTATAATATGCATTGTGCAGTGATATGTATACCTCGTATTCACTTCAAAAGAATGTAAATGCGACACTTCCTTGCTAGGAAATAGCGTTTGCAGTGTTCTACGTACCGTAGCAATAGTTCTAATTCTTCTTAGAACGCGATATCGCATCTCATTTCTATTTTTCATGATAAGATATAATATTCATTGCGAAGTGTCATGTATTCTCGTCTACACGTCAAAAGAATGTAAATGCAACACTTCCTTGCTAGGGAATAGCGTTTCCAGATGTCTAGGTATCGAAGCAATAGAGTTCTAATGGGGAGGGGTAGAGGTCCTTCTCACACCCGAGAACCATCCTGTTTGTCTCCATGGACTATGGCAGCGGTCTTATCGTTGCAGAGCTCTGGATCGTATCCTTCGGGCTTCAGGGTCTCTTCTTGCTCACTTCCCGACTCCTCCACCGACGAGCCCGTCACGCTACCTCGGCGCACAGCCCTTCCCCGAACCTGCGGTCTTATTATCTGCCGAAGAGGCGTCTTATGGGTCGCTTCTTCCATCAGCTCGCCAGTCTTATCCGTCGAACGGAGAGAGAGAACCGAACGGGGGGGGGGGGGGGGAAGGTTCTACCATCGTGTATTTCACGCTCCTCGCAAATACAGTTATCGCAATGGTCCGTGTCGCGCTTCTCGCGTGGGTGGTGATCTGCGAGGTAGTCTAACCGAAGCAGGGGGGGGGGGGGTGAGCGAGCCTTGTGACGTCACCACGTCACAGTACATACAAATTTGCGATTAAGTAGCTATGTGTTCAAATTCAATTCCGAATAATGCACTAAAAAGCATCCCAGATAACAAACGGCAAGATGGTAGCGACACCATGCCGGCACTATATTGCCACTTCCGAGGAGTGTCAACTGATTCGTAGTCATGTGTGACCGGATTCGTTAACTAAAATGCCAGAACGTGTTACCAGCACGTTCTAGACAAGCGAATCGCGCAGCACCAGCACCATGGTGACACGCGTATCATCGCTCCATTCATGAATCTCCTCAGCAATGACGCAGGATCACATTTGGCAATGGGCAACCTGTGCTTTCATACAAATTAGAACCGTTAGATGTCAGTAGATGTTCAGCATATGAGTATTGATAGATATTTTGATGGTCGTTTTCCTATATTTATAGTTATTGAGCGAGTCGTATATATTTCTTTCAATCCATCATAGACTAAAAATATTATTTATAAAAAAAATATTACTTATAAAATAAAAATTCATGCTGTTGCGTCCCTAACTTCGCCTTGTGTAATTTTTGAAATAACATGCTGTCATCGTATTTAATGTAACCCTCAATTGCATGAATTTGCAACAATAAATTGAAGAAAATATATATAAAATAAGTGTGTATATTTTTATGACAAAGTAATTATCGACTTTATGGGAAAAATCGCCCTATCGAGCTAGTTTATAGAAAATAATAAAATCAAGTTCTTATATCTTTGTTTTGTGCCGGTGTATCTATTTTGGAATCAAAATAAATAAATTGCACAGTTTAGTCATTTTTCATATTTGCTTATAATTTTTATGGAAACAGCTTCCCCATTAGTAAATGTCAGCCTACGCCACAACCACGCGTGTAGCTATGGTGAGCTGATAGTGTCATTGTCACGGCCGTGTAGCCCGTGTGCTATATCTCGGTGCTTTAATAGTGCCGTGATACGAATGCCGCCCCAGTACTAACAGTATGCCATTTCGAAAGCTGAGTAGGAGCACTTTGTTAGCACAGTTCTGTCACGGAATTCGTTCCATCCGTTGTCATTGGCGTGCCAATCGCTGGCTGTTTGGGATATTGTAGTGCATGAGGCAGACTTGTTCCTTATCATCGTCAAGGAGATGGATTTTCACTCCCCCCTTTTTGAATTTTTTAAATTATTGTTTGGAATTTTTGCCGTTTCCGTATTTCTATGACCGCATTGTGGATTCAGCTTATGTACGATCTTTTTCGTCTTCATCTTTTATTACATGTAATATTATATATGTGATGCACGTTTGTTATGTAATGCTCCGATTTGTAAGCCTCAGATACTTTTATTCTTTGGTAAAGCAACTTATTCGATTAATATATATTTATTAGACATAGATATAAACAATTAGAAAAATGTTATTAAAACGCTATTAAATATGTTGTTGCAATTATATATTTAAGGTCTGAAGATGTAGATGCAATTAATGTCCGATATTTTACGTGATCCAATCGACGTATCAAGTGAGGGTATGAAATATAAAAATCTTTTACTATTCTTGGACCCCTTTACATGTTAAATGAATGATTAGTTCTGCAAGACAAGAAGCCTGAATTAGTGAGATATCTAAGAACATAAGTAATTTGTAAGTAACACATCTTTTCTCTGAAATATTTGCCTTTGCATAGAATAGAACGTATAGATATAATGGCCTGTTTTGTACCCATTTCGGTACAATTCTATTATAGCCTTTGAGCAGAAGTAATATTGATTATACTTGATTTTTGCAATAGCTCTTTGATTAACAGATTTTATTAACCTAGAATCATCATTTGACGGATGTATCAATCTACCTTGTAGCTCCATCAGTTTCTTTTTCTGCTCGCTACTTTCCATTTTCAGTTCCGTATACTTATCCTTTATCACCATCATATATGTTGCGCAAAATTACAATAACTTTTTGTCCTCAAATTTTGCGGATATTTCAATTAAATTTGCTTTGATTAAATAAACGGAAATTAAAAAACAGTGGCACGTACCATTTCTTGGAAACGTTGTATCGTAATTTGCATCTGACTGTTTTAAAAGGCACGCACCTTATTTAACGTTTGCAACGATTCGGTTAGCGAAGTAAAGTAATATTCTACTTTCGAAATAGTTGGCTCTTGTAATTCTAAGGCAAATATATTCATCTGTCGACATCGTAAACATTGTCTTTTGGCAAAATTCCAGAAAAACAAATATACTATAAGTAAAATAATAAACATCATAATATTAAATTTAACTCTGTTCATCGTTGCCTTGTTGGTTTTTGCTAATATAAAATTGCATAGTACAAAGGGGCCATCCGTTGATGAAAATAGTTTTTTTGTAAGTGGAGTTATGTTGGACATGTGAAGGTTACCTTCATTTTTTAAAATGAATTGGTATGTCCATTCTTCCGTAATACGATAGAGCATTTTAAAGCAAGTTTAACGATCTGTAACATGAAGGCATTGAAGGTTACAAAAAGTAAAGAAAGGCGATAATACTCACGGTTTTGATAGTAAATGAAACATACGTATTGTAAACAGTGGTGGAAGGCGTAATACTTACCGTTTACTTCACTGTGAATAAACACTTTTCGAAGGGCATTTCAATAGTTTGCAGCATAAGTTAAACATGATAAGATTAGTATTGAAAAATCGGTTTGAATACGTTTGGTTAGGCTGTTCTTTCTGTCGTTCATTTTATAAGTACTGAGCTGCGGATTCCTGAGGACAGCTCACAAAATTGTTGAACTATGGAAGATTATCATTGTGAATTTGAATCAAAAGGTAATTAAATTCCATTAGATTGTAAACAGATTTCAATGTTTCATTTTAGATAGTAAGATTAAATACTCTTTACAAAACTACACGAATGGATACATACCTTTCTGTTATTATTATTTCATAAAGAATTATAATTGCAATTATATAGTTCATTACGATAAAAAATATTTCTCAGAAAATTCTAAATATTATATTAAAGAATCAAGTAAAACATTTTTAATAATTACGAATATGAAAATACTTGAACATTCCAATAGAAAGATGTCTAAAGAGGAGTTAGAAAAGTCAAACATTCAATTTCAATTCCAGAATTCATCTATAAGAGGTAAAATGTTTCGAAAGCTTTAATTGCAGTCTTTAATGCAAGCAGTTGGGCAGTATTTCAATTTTTAAGAAAATTGATGAAAGTCAACCATTTTGAAGTGGTCAGAATCTTTGTCGTTTGAGCCATAAGTGAATAACAAATAACTGCATAAATTCCAGGATTAAAAACTTATGGATTAAATCCTATGCAGACTCGTTTATGAGCGAGTTACAAAATAATAATTCACATTAAGTAATCATTTTAAAACTTAAACGATTACATCTCGCGAACTTTCAAAGATATCAGAAGCGTGAAAAGTATGTGGTTTATCAAAAACTCTTCTAAAAGAACGGACGAAGCCAATAGAAATCTTTGTTGAAGTAAGTAAGTTCTAAAGTTCTAAGCAACGCGATGGCCCTTATCTGCCTATGTTTCATAGCAAGTAAGTTCTGAATTTCTATGAAATCCGATGGAATTCCTCACTACTAACGTTTCAAAGTAAGTTCTCAAATTCTCAATTCTACGCTTAAAACTATGTGTGTTCTATATATCTATGTAAAGTGATGGTTCCTATTAGTTGTGACGGAAACCTATATATAGTAAGTCAGGGAAGCTCGAAGGGGTTAATTATCTAAATGCTTTAAGGTGTAAAACGTACTTTAATCTAAAGCGATCTATCGTTCCAAGGTATCCGCTCACGTACAATTTTTCTTGGGCGCCAGCTGCTCAAAAAGTAGCAAAGGGATAGACTACACGACCCCGGGAACCCTGGGGCGGAACAACCCTTGAAACTTCGAAATGCTCCTCTTCTCGACTACGCCTAGCCAAGTACACACACTCAGGTCGCGAGATACTGAAGTCACGGCATGTTTATTTATGGTCTCGACGTGGGTTTAACTAACAAGGGCTACGGGAAACTACGCAACACGCCGCAAATTACCGGGTATCATAACTCGCTTCACGATATAAGATACAATATACAATATGCGACACAAGAAATGGGACGCTTTAGGGAATAAGCTCTCACGTTTTCTTCTTCAGGTTCCTTGAATTCGCTGGTGGTACTCGGGTCTCCTGCATCCTCCTCGGGGCTCCTTGGTGAAGTGGGCTGTAGGCTCCGGTATTGTTCGGGTCCATCGATCAGTGGATTTTGGCGATTTCCTCTTCTCTCACCCTTGGGTGTCACTGAGGGGATCCTCCTGATCATTTAAATTGCGTAGCGCCTCTCGCGCCGCGCTCCCATGGCCCACCTGCAGGGCCGCTGGACTTTTGACTTCTCTTTAGGGGGTTAAGAATGGTTGAGGACCTTCTCACATCCCAGAGCATTATAAAGCACAAAAGCAGATAAGCATAATGCGATGCATAGAGCTTTACAACCTTCTAACTTACTTTAAACTGTTTATATGAAATGCAATATTGAGGTGCATGAAGCATGACAAATTAAATGCTTCGGCACCTGGACATCTAGAAACGCTAACCCCGGGCAAGAAAGTGTAGGATTCACACTTAATTCATGTGCAGAAGCAGATGAACATAACGCGATGCTATGAATATTACATCTTGTCATGAAATATAGAAGTAAGATGCGCAGCCGCGTTTTACGAAGCATTAGAACTCTATTGCTGCTAAACCTTCAGATATTGAAACGAAATTCCGTAGCAAGGAAGTGATGTATTTACATTCATTTGAAGTGTAGAGGAGATATACATTACGCGTTGCATTGAAATTACATCTTATCATGTGACTTAGAACTGATATGCGATATCGCGTTTTATAAAGAGTTAGAAATCTATTGCTTCGATGCGTAGACATCTAGAAACGCAATTTCCTATCCAAGAAGTGTGGCATTACATTATTTTGAAGTGTAGACGAGTTATACATAACACTTCGCAATGAATATTATATAGTATCGTAAAACATAGAACTGAGATGTTATATCTCGTTTATAGAAGCATTAGAAATCTATTGCTTCAATACGTAGACATCTAGGAAACGCTATCTCCGAGCAAGAACGTGTGGCATTTACATTCATTTGAAGTGTAGACGAGGTATACATAACACTCTACAATGAATATTATGTCATATCATGAAACATAGATATGAGATGCGATATCGCGTTTTAAGCAGCATTACAACTCTATTGCTTCGATACGTAGAAATCTGGAAACGCTATTCCCTAGAAAGGAAGTGTGGCATTTAAATTCATTTGAAGTGTATACGAGGTATACATAACACTTCGCTATGAATATTATAACTTATCATGAACCATAGAATTGGGATGCTATATCGCGTTTAAAGGAGCATTAGAACTGTATTGCTTCGATACGTAGAAATCTGGAAACGCATTTCCTAGCAAGGAAGTGTGGCATTTACATGCTTTTGAAGTGTTGACGAGCTATACATAACACTTCGTAATGAATACTATATGATATCATGGAACATAGAAACGAGATTCTATATCGCGTTATAAGAAATATTGGAACACTATTGTTTCTATACGTAGATACCTGGAAACGCATTTCCTAGAAAGGAGGTGTGGCACTTACATTCTTTTGAAGTGTAGACGAGGTGTACATAACACTTAGGAATGAATATTATATGTTATCATGAAACATACAAATGAGACGCGATATCGCGTTTTAAGAAGCATCAGAACTCTATTGCTACGATACGTAGGACTTCTGTAAACGCTATTTCCTAGCAAGGAAGTGTCGCATTTACATTCATTTAAAGTGTATGCGCGGTTTGGTAACACTTCGCAATGAATATTATATCCTATCATGAGACACAGCAATGAGATGCGATATCGCGTTTTGGGAAGCATTAGAACTCTATTGCTACGATACGTAGATATCTGGAAACGCTATTTCCTAGCAAGGAAGTGTCGCATTTATATCCTTTTGAAGCGAATACGAGGTATACATGACACTTCGCAATGAATATTATTTCTTATCATGAAACATAGAAATGAAATATGATATCGCGTTTTGAGAAGCATTAGAACGCTATTGCTACAATACGAAGACATCTGGAAACGCTATTTCCTAGCAAGGAAGTGTCGCGTTTACATTCTTTTGAAGTGAATACGAGGTATACATGACACTTCGCAATGAATATTATAACTTATCACGAAACATAGAAATGGGATGCGATTACGCGATTTAAGCAGCATTAGAACTCTATGGCTACAATACGAAGACATCTGAAACGCTATTTCCTAGCAAGGAAGTGTCGCGTTTACATTTTTCTGAAGTGAATACGAGGTATACATGACACTTCGCACTGAATATTATAACTTATCACGAAACATAGAAATGAGATGCGATTACGCGACATAAGCAGCATTAGAAATCTATGGCTACGATACGTAGACATCTGCAAACGCTATTTCCTAGCATGGAAGTGTCGCATTTACATTCTTTTGAAGTGAATAAGAGGTATACAAGAAACTTCGCAATGAGAATTACATCTTGTCACGAAACATAGAAATGAGATGCGACGTGTCGTTTTAAGAAGAATTAGAGCTGTATTGTTTCGGTACGTAGACATCTGGAAACGTTATATCCTAGGAAGGAAGTGTCGCATTTACTTTCTTCTGAAGTGTAGACGAGGTATACGTGACACTGCGCAATGAACATTATATCTTATCTTGAAACATAGAATTGAGATGCGATATCGCGTTATAAGAACCATTAGAACTCTATTGCTTCGATACGTAGACATCTGCAAACGCTATTCCCTAGCAAGGTAGTGTCGCACTTACATTCTTTTGAAGTGAATACGAGGTGTACGTGGCACTTCGCAATGAACATTATATCTTGTCATGAAACATAGAAGTGAGATGCGATACCGCGTTTTGAGATGCACTAGAACTCTATTGCTACGATACGTAGACTTCTGCAAACGCTATTTCCTAGAAAGGAAGTGTCGCATTTACATTCTTTTGAAGTGAATACGAGGTATACATGACATTTCGCAATGGATATTATGTCTTATCATGAAACATAGGAATAAGATGCGACATCACGTTTTAAGAAGCATTAGAACTCTATTGCTTCGATACGTAGACATCTGCAAATGCTACTTCCTAGCAAGGTAGTGTCCGCATTTACATTCATTTGAATTGAATACGATGTATACATGATACATCACAATGGATAATATATTCTATCATGAAACATAGATATCAGATGCGATATCGCGTTTTAGGAAGCATTGGAACTCTATTGCAACGATATGTAGACATCTGGCAACGCTGTTTTCCAGGAAGGAAGATTTGCATTTACATTCTTTAGATGTGATTACGAGGAATAAGTGACTCTTCGCAATGGCTATTATATCTTATCATGAAACATAGAAATGAGATGCGATATCGGGTTTTAGGAAGCATTAGAACTCTATTACATCGGTACCTAGACATCTGCAAACGCTATTTCCTAGCAAGGAAGTGTCGCATTTACATTCATTTGAAGTGAATACGAGGAATAAGTGACACTTCGCAATGGAAATAATATCTTAACATGAAACATAGTAATGAGATGCGATTTCGCGTTTTAAGAGGCACTAGAGCTCTATTGCTTCGATACGTAGACATCTGAAAACGCTATTTCCTAGCAAGGAAGTGTCGCACTTACATTGTATTGAAGTGAATACGAGGTATACATGACACTTCGTGCTGAATATTATACCTTATCATGATACATAGAAGTGAGATGCGATATTGCGTTTTAAGAACCATTAGAGCACTATTGCCTCGCTACGTAGACATCTGCAAATGCTATTTCCTAGCAAGGAAGTGTCGCATTTACATTCTTTTGAAGTGAATAAGAGAAATACATGGCACTTCGCAATGAACATTATATCTTGTCATGAAACATAGTAGTGAGATGCGATATCGCGTTTTGAGAAACATTAGAACTCTATTGCTACGATACGTAGACATCTGCAAACGCTATTTCCTAGGATGGAAGTGTCGCATTTACATTCTTTTGAAGAGAATTCGAGGTATAGATGACACGTCGGAATGAATATTATAACTTATCACGAAACATAGATATGAGATGCGATATCGCGATCTAAGAAGTACTGGAATTCTATTGCTACAATACGTAGGCATCTGCAAACGCTATTTCCTAGCAAGGAATAGTCGCATTTACATTCTTCTGAAGTGAATACGAGGTATACATGTCACTTCGGAATGAATATTATAACTTATCACGAAGCATAGAAATGAGATGTGATATCGCGATCTAAGAAGCATTAGAATTCTATTGCTACAATACGTAGGCATCTGCAAACGCTATTTCCTAGCAAGGAATAGTCGCATTTACATTCTTTTGAAGTGAATGCGAGGTATGCATGACACTTCGCAATGAATATTATATCTTATCACGAAACATAGAAATGGGATGCGATATCGCGATTTAAGTAGCATTAGAACTCTATTGCTACGATACGTAGACGTCTGAATACGCTATTTCCTAGCAAGGAAATGTCGCATTTACATTCGTTTGGAGTGAATACGAGGTATACATGACGCTTCGCAATGGATATTATAACTTATCATGAAACATAGAAATGAGGTGCGATATCGCGTTTTAAGAAGCGTTAGAACTCTATTGCTATCATACGTAGACATCTGCAAACGCTATTTCCTAGCAAGGAATAGTCGCATTTACATTCTTTTGAAGTGAATACGAGGTGTACATGATACTTCGCAATGAATATTATATCTTATCACGAAACATAGAAACGGGATGCGATATCGCGTTTAAAGAAGCATTGGAACCCTATTGAATCGATACGTAGATATCTGCAAACGCTATTTCCTAGCAAGGAAGTGGCGCATTTACATTCTTTTGAAGTCAGTACGAGGTATACATGACACTTCGCAATGAATATTACAACTTATCATTAAACATAGAAATTGGATGCGATATCGCGTTTTAAGAAACATTAGAACTCCATTCCTACAATACGTAGAAATCTGCAAACGCTATTTCCTAGGAAGGAAGTGGCGCATTTACACTCTTTTGAAGTGAATACGAGGTATACATGACACTTCGCAATGAATATTATACCTAATCGCGAAACATAGAAATGAAATGCGACATCTCGTTTTAAGAAGCATTAGAACTCTATTCCTACGATACGTAGACATATGTAAACGCCATTTCCTAGGATGGAAACGTCGCATTTACATTCTTTTGAAGTGAATACGCGGTATACATGACACTTCGCAATGAATATTATACCTAATCGCGAAACATAGAAATGAAATGCGACATCTCGTTTTAAGAAGCATTAGAACTCTATTCCTACGATACGTAGACATATGTAAACGCCATTTCCTAGGATGGAAACGTCGCATTTACATTCTTTTGAAGTGAATACGAGGTATACATGACACTTCGCAATGAATATTATATCCTATCACGAAACATTTAATGAGATGCGAAGTCGCGTTATAGGAAGCATTAGAACTCTATAGCTTCGAAACGTCGACATCTGCAAACGCTATTTCCTAGCAAGGAAATGTCGCATTTACATTCATTTGAAGTGTATGCGAAGTATACATGACACTTCCCAGTGAATATTATAACTTGTCATGAAACATAGAAAAGAGGTGCGATATCGCGTTTTAAGAAGCATTAGAACTCCATTGCTCCGAAACGTAGAAATCTGCAAACGCTATTTCCTAGCAAGGAAGTGGCGCATTTACATTCTTTTGAAGTGAATGCGAGGTATACATGACACTTCGCAATGAATATTACATCTTATCACGAAACATATAAATGAGATGCGATATCGCGCTTTAAGTAGCATTAGAACTCCATTGCTACGATACGTAGACATCTGCAAACGCTATTTCCTGGGATGGAAACGTCGCATTTACATTCTTTTGAAGTGAATGCGAGGTATACATGACACTTCGCTATGAATATTATATCTTATCACGAAACATATAAATGCGATGCGATATCGCGATTTAAGTAGCATTAGAACACTATTGCTACGATACGTAGACATCTGCAAACGCTATTTCCTAGCAGGCAATAGTCGCATTCACATTCTTTTGAAGTGAATACGAGGTATACATGACACTTCGCAATGCATATTATATCCTATCATGGAACATAGAAGAGAGATGCGATATCTCATTTTAAGAAGCATTAGAGCTCTATTGCTTCGATACGTACACATCTGCAAACTCTACTTCCTGGCAAGGAAGTGTCGCATTTACATTCTTTTGCAGTGAATTCGAGGCATACATGGCACTTCCCAATGAATATTATATCTTATCTCGAAACATAGAAATGACATGCGAAATCGCGATTTAAAAAGCATTAGAACTCTCTTGCTTCGATACGTAGACATCTGCAAACGCTACGTCCAAGCAAGGTAGTGTCGCATTTACATTCTTTTGAAGTGAATACGAGGTATACATGACACTTCGCAATGAATATTATATCTTATCATGAAACATAGATATGAGATGCGATGTCTCGTGTTAAGAAGTATTAGAACTTTATTGTCACGATACGTAGACGTCTGTAAACGCTATTTCCTAGCAAGGAAGTGTCGCATTTACATTCTTTTGAAGTAAATACGGGGTTTATATAACATTCCACGATGAATATTATATCTTATTGCGAAACATAGAAATGAAATACGACATCTCGTTTTAAGAAGCATTAGAACTCTATTGCTACGATACGTAGACATCTGCAAACTCTATTTCCTAGCATGGAAGTGTCGCATTTACATTCTTTTGAAGTGAATACGAGGTATACATGACACTTCGCAATGAATATTATATCTTATTATAAAACATAGAAATGAGATACGATATGGCGTTTCAAGAAGCATTAGAGCTCTATTTCTTCGATACGTAGATATCTGCTAACCTTATTTCCTAGGAAGGTAGTGTCGCATTTACATTCTTTTGAGGTGAATACGAGGTATCACGTCCGGTGAAACTATTTTCCGTTGCTCCGGAGGCTTTACGACACGAGCCTATTTTTCGGAAATAGAAATACGATGCCTGAACCTCACATTGAGGTGGCTAACGATCCAGAACTAGAGGTTTCGACCCCTCGGTAGGAGATCTCGAGTCAGAGTGTGTGCTCTGGAGACGCGTCTCTGACCTCCTCGGTTCGCGGGACGCTACGGTCGCGAACGCTCGTGGTAGGGAGATCGCGGTCCCGCGAGTGGGGGACTCGCGTCTCGAGGCGGAGAGCGCCCGGTCCAGCGAGTGGGGACCCGCGGTTCGTGGTGGGGCTAGCGGCGCATGCCGCATGCCGGACGCATCTTACTTAGTGTAACTTAGATCTAGGAATTCTTATATATGCGTCATGATATGGTATGTATGTCCTAGCTTAGAAGTAATATATAGGTTCTAGCAGATCCTGTTACCCGAATTGGAAAAGACCCCATTCAGGTGATGGGCTGCGGCTACGTCTTCCTGCTGGACGGAATCCTCGGTGCGAGGGAGATAGGGCTGCCCGTCCTTGGTGCGGGCGAGACAGGTATACTCGGTGGTGCGAGTGAGGCAGCGGAACTCGGTGTGAGTGAGCGCGTGCAGGTATGCGCGTGCGAACACTTACAGTTGCTGGTTCTGCAGGCGAGTTTGGCTGGTTGCATGCGTCCAGGGGTTGATGCTGGGGGGTGCGAGAAGGTTGATGGGTGGCAGGCGGTACGCCTGACGTCACAAAATGCGACACTTCCTCTCTAGGAAATTCAGTTCCCAATATATCTCTGTATCGAAGCTATAGAGTTCTAATTCTCCTTAAAACGCGATATCGCACCTCATCTCTATGTGTCATGATAAGATATAATATTCATTGCGAGGTGTTATGTATTCCTCGTCTACACTTCAAATGAATGTAAATGCGACACTTCCTTTCTAGGAAATTGCGTATCCAGATATCTACGTATCGTAGCAATAGAGTTCTAATGCTTCTTATAACGCGATATCGCATCTCATTTCTATGTTTCAGGAAAAGATATAATATTCATTGCGAATTGCCGTGTATACCACGTATTCACATCAAATTAATGTAAATGCGCCACTTCCGTGCTAGGATATAGCGTCTCCAGATATCTACGAATCGTAGCAATAGAGTTCCAATGCTTCTTAAAACTCGATATCGCATCTAATTTCTATATTTCATGATAAGATATAATATTCATTGCGAAGTGTCATGTATACCTCGTATTCACTTCAAAAGAATGTAAATGCGACACTTCCTTGCTAGGACGTAGCGTTTGCACATGTCTACGTATCGAAGCAAGAGAGTTCTAATGCTTTTTAAATCGCGATTTCGCATGTCATTTCTATGTTTCGAGATAAGATATAATATTCATTGGGAAGTGCCATGTATACCTCGAATTCACTGCAAAAGAATGTAAATGCGACACTTCCTTGCCAGGAAGTAGAGTTTGCAGATGTGTGCGTATCGAAGCAATAGAGCTCTAATGCTTCTTAAAATGAGATATCGCATCTCTCTTCTATGTTCCATGATAGGATATAATATGCATTGCGAAGTGTCATGTATACCTCGTATTCACTTCAAAAGAATGTGAATGCGACTATTGCCTGCTAGGAAATAGCGTTTGCAGATGTCTACGTATCGTAGCAATAGTGTTCTAATGCTACTTAAATCGCGATATCGCATCGCATTTATATGTTTCGTGATAAGATATAATATTCATAGCGAAGTGTCATGTATACCTCGCATTCACTTCAAAAGAATGTAAATGCGACGTTTCCATCCCAGGAAATAGCGTTTGCAGATGTCTACGTATCGTAGCAATGGAGTTCTAATGCTACTTAAAGCGCGATATCGCATCTCATTTATATGTTTCGTGATAAGATGTAATATTCATTGCGAAGTGTCATGTATACCTCGCATTCACTTCAGAAGAATGTAAATGCGCCACTTCCTTGCTAGGAAATAGCGTTTGCAGATTTCTACGTTTCGGAGCAATGGAGTTCTAATGCTTCTTAAAACGCGATATCCCACCTCTTTTCTATGTTTCATGACAAGTTATAATATTCACTGGGAAGTGTCATGTATACTTCGCATACACTTCAAATGAATGTAAATGCGACATTTCCTTGCTAGGAAATAGCGTTTGCAGATGTCGACGTTTCGAAGCTATAGAGTTCTAATGCTTCCTATAACGCGACTTCGCATCTCATTAAATGTTTCGTGATAGGATATAATATTCATTGCGAAGTGTCATGTATACCTCGTATTCACTTCAAAAGAATGTAAATGCGACGTTTCCATCCTAGGAAATGGCGTTTACATATGTCTACGTATCGTAGGAATAGAGTTCTAATGCTTCTTAAAACGAGATGTCGCATTTCATTTCTATGTTTCGCGATTAGGTATAATATTCATTGCGAAGTGTCATGTATACCGCGTATTCACTTCAAAAGAATGTAAATGCGACGTTTCCATCCTAGGAAATGGCGTTTACATATGTCTACGTATCGTAGGAATAGAGTTCTAATGCTTCTTAAAACGAGATGTCGCATTTCATTTCTATGTTTCGCGATTAGGTATAATATTCATTGCGAAGTGTCATGTATACCTCGTATTCACTTCAAAAGAGTGTAAATGCGCCACTTCCTTCCTAGGAAATAGCGTTTGCAGATTTCTACGTATTGTAGGAATGGAGTTCTAATGTTTCTTAAAACGCGATATCGCATCCAATTTCTATGTTTAATGATAAGTTGTAATATTCATTGCGAAGTGTCATGTATACCTCGTACTGACTTCAAAAGAATGTAAATGCGCCACTTCCTTGCTAGGAAATAGCGTTTCCAGATATCTACGTATCGATTCAATAGGGTTCCAATGCTTCTTTAAACGCGATATCGCATCCCGTTTCTATGTTTCGTGATAAGATATAATATTCGTTGCGAAGTATCATGTACACCTCGTATTCACTTCAAAAGAATGTAAATGCGACTATTCCTTCCTAGGAAATAGCGTTTGCAGATGTCTACGTATGATAGCAATAGAGTTTTAACGCTTCTTAAGACGCGATATCGCACCTCATATCTATGTTTCATGATAAGTTATAATATCCATTGCGAAGCGTCATGTATACCTCGTATTCACTCCAAACGAATGTAAATGCGACATTTCCTTGCTAGGAAATAGCGTATTCAGACGTCTACGTATCGTAGCAATAGAGTTCTAATGCTACTTAAATCGCGATATCGCATCTCACTTCTATGTTTCATGATAAGATATAATATTCATTGCGAAGTGTCATGTATATCTCGTATTCACTTCAAAAGAATGTAAATGCGACACTTCCATGCTAGGAAATACCGTTTCCAGATGACCACGTATCGAAAGAATAGAGTTCTAATACTTCTTAAAACGGGATGTCGCATCTCATTTCTATGTTTCATGATAAGATATAGTATCCATTGAGAGGTGTCATGTTTACCTCGTATTCACTTCAATGGAATGTAAATGCGACATTTCCTTGCTAGGAAATAGAGTTTGCAGATGTCTGCGTATATTAGCAATAGAGTTCTAACGCTTCTCAAAACGCGATATAGCACCTCATTCCTATGTTTCATGATAAGATATAATATTCATTGCGAAGTGTCATGTATATCTCGTATTCACTTCAAAAGAGTGTAAACGCGACACTTCCATGCTAGGAATTAGCGTTTGCAGATGTCTTCGTATCGTAGCAATAGAGTTCTAATGCATCTTAAAACGAGATGTCGCTTCTCATTTCTATGTTTCATGATCAGATATAATATTCATTGCGAAGTGTCATGTATACCTCGTACTCACTTCAAAAGGATGTAAATGCGACACTTCCTTCCTAGGAAATAGCGTTTCCAGATGACTACGTGTCTAAACAATAGAGTTCTAATGATTCTTAAAACGCGATATCGCATCTCACTTCTGTGTTTCATGATAAGATATAATATTCATTCCAAGTGTCTTGTATACCTCGTATTCACTTCAAATGAATGTAAATGCGACACTTCCTTGCTAGGAAATAGCGTTTGCAGATGTCGACGTATCGAAGAAATACAGTTCTAGTGCTTCTTAAAATGCGGTATCGTATCTGATTTCTAATAATATATTATATGATATAATATAATATTCATTGCGAAGTGTCATGTATATCTCGTATTCAGTTCAAGAGAATGTAAATGTGACACTTCCATGCTAGGAAATAGCGTTTGCAGATGTCTACGTATCGTAGCTATGGAGTTCTAATGCTTCTTAAAACGCGATATCGCATCTCATGTCTATGTTTCATGATAAGATATAATATTCATTGCGAAGTGTCATGTATACCTCGATTTCACTACACAAGAATATAAATGCGACATTTCCATGCTAGGAAATAGCGTTTGCAGATGCCTACGTATCGTTGCAATAGAGTTCTAATGCTTCTTAAAACGCGATATCGCATCTCACTTCTATGTTTCATGATACGATTTAATATTCATTGCGAAGTGTCATGTATACCTCGTATTCACTTCAAATGAATGTAAATGCGACACTTCCATGCTAGGAAATAGCGTTTGCAGATGTCTACGTATCGTAGCAATAGTGTTCTAATGCTACTTAAGACGAGATGTCGCATGTCATTTCTATGTTTCGTGATAAGACATAATATTCATTGTGGAGTGTTATGTATACCTCGTATTCACTTCAAAAGAATGTAAATGCGACACTATCTTGCTTGGAAATTTTGTTTGCAGATGTCTACGTATCGTAGCAATAGAGTTCTAATGCTTCGTAAAACGCGATATCGCATCACACTTCTATGTTTCATGATAAGTTATAATATTCATTATGGAGTGTTATGTATACCTCGTATTCACTTCAAAAGAATATAAATGGGACACTTCCTTGCTAGGAAATAGCGTTTCCAGATGACCACGTATCGAAAGAATAGGGTTCTAATACTTCTTAAAACGAGATGTCGCATCTCATTTCTATGTTTCATGATAAGCTATAATATCCATTGCGAAGTGTCATGCATACCTCGTATTCACTTCAAAAGAATGTAATTGCGTCACTTCCTTGCTAGGAAGTAGCGTTTGCAGATGTCAACGTATCAAAGCAATAGGGTTCTAATGCTTCTCAAAACGCGATGTCGCATCTCATTTCTATGTTTCATGATCAGATATAATATTCATTGCGAAGTGTCATGTATACCTCGTATTCACTTCAAAAGGATGTAAATGCGACACTTCTTTGCTAGGAAATAGCGTTTGCAGATGTCTACGTATCGTAGCAATAAAGTTCTAATGCATTTTAAATCGCGATATCGCATCTCATTTCTATGTTTCATGATAAGATATAATATTCATTGTGGAGACGTAGGTATACCTCGTATTCACTTCAAAAGAATGTAAATGCGACACTTCCTTCCTAGGAAATAGCGTTTGCAGATGTCTGCGTATCGAAGCAATAGGGTTCTAATGCTTTTAAATCGCGTTATCGCATCTCATTTCTATGTTTCATGATCAGATATAATATTCATTGCGAAGTGTCGTGTATTCCTCGTATTCACATGTAAAGAATGTAAATGCGACTCTTCCGTGCTAGGTAATAGCGTTTGCAAATGTCTACGTATCGAAGCAATAGTGTTCTATATCTTCTTAAAACACGATATCGCATGTCATTTCTATGTTTCAAGATAAGATCTATTATTCATTGCCAAGTGTCACTTATACCTTGTATTCATTTCAAATGAATGTAAATACGACACCTCCTTGCTAGGAAATAGCGTTTGCAGATGTCTACATATCGAGGCAATAGTGCTCTAAAGCTTCTTAAAACGCGATATCGCATCTCACTTCTATGTATCATGATAAGGTATAATATTCAGCTCGAAGTGTCATGTATACCTCGTATTCACGTCAATAGAACGTAAATGCGACACTTCCTTGCTAGGAAATAGCGTTTGCAGTGTTCTACGTATCGTAGCAATAGTTCTAATGCTTCTTAAATCGCGATATCGCATCTCATTTCTATGTTTCATGTCAAGATATAATATTCATTGCCAAGAGTCATGTATTCCTCGTATACACATCTAAAGAGTGTAAATGCGACACTTCCTTGCTAGGTAATAGCGTTTGCAAATGTCTACGTATCGAAGCAATAGAGTTCTAAAGCTTCTTAAAACACGATAACGCATCTCATTTCTATGTTTCATGATAAGATCTATTATTCATTGCGAAGTGTCACTTATACCTCGTATTCACTTCAAATGAATGTAAATGCGGCACTTCCTTCCAAGGAAATAGCGTTTGCAGATGTCTACGTATCGAGGCAATAGTGCTCTAATGCTTCTTAAAACGCGATATCGCATCTCATTTCTATGTTTTATGATAAGATATAATATCCATTCCGAAGTGTCATGTATACCTCGTATTCACATCAAAAGAATGTAAATGCGACACTTCCTTGCTAGGAAATAGCGCTTGCAGATGTTCCGTACCGAAGCAATGGAGTTCTATTACTTCTTAAAACGGGGTATCGCATCTCATTTCTATGTTTCATGACAAGATATAATATTCATTGCGAAGTGTCATGTATTCCTCGTATTCACATGTAAAGAATGTAAATGCGACACTTCCGTGCTAGGTAATAGCGTTTGCAAATGCCTACGTATCGAAACAATAGAGTTCTACAGCTTCTTAAAACACGATATCGCATCTCATTTCTATGTTTCATGATAAGATATAATATCGATTTCGAAGTGTCATGTATACCTCGTATTCACTTCGAAAGAATGTAAATGCGACACTTCCTTGCTAGGAAATAGCGTTTGCAGATGTCTCCGTACCGAAGCAATAGAGTTCTATTACTTCTTAAAACGGGATATCGCACCTCATTTCTATGTTTCATGACAGGATATAATATTCATTGCGAAGTGTCATGTATTCCTCGTATACACATCTAAAGAATGTAAATGCGACACTTCCTTGCTAGGTAATAGCGTTTGCAAATGTCTACGTATCGAAGCAATATAATTCTAAAGCGTCTTAAAACACGATATCGCATCTCATTTCTATGATTCATGATAAGATCTATTTTTCATTGCGAAGTGTCACTTATACCTCGTATTCACTTCAAGTGAATGTAAATGCGACACTTCCTTCCTAGGAAATAGCGTTTGCAGATGCCTACGTATCGTAGCAATAGAGTTGTAGTGCTCCTTAAAACGGGATATCGCATCTCATTTCTATGTTTCATGACAAGATATAATATTCATTGCGAAGTGTCATTATATTCCTCGTGTTTACATCTAAAGAATGTAAATGCGACACTTCCTTGCTAGGTAATAGCGTTTGCAAATGTCTACGTATCGAAGCAATAGAATTCAAAAGCTTCTAAAAACACGATATCGCATCTCATTTCTATGTTTCAAGATAAGATCTATTATTCATTGCCAAGTGTCACTTATACCTCGTATTCATTTCAAATGAATGTAAATGCGACACCTCCTTGCTAGGAAATAGCGTTTGCAGATGTCTACATATCGAGGCAATAGTGCTCTAAAGCTTCTTAAAACGCGATATCGAATCTCACTTCTATGTAACATGATAAGGTATAATATTCAGCTCGAAGTGTCATGTATACCTCGTATTCACTTCAATAGAACGTAAATGCGACACTTCCTTGCTAGGAAATAGCGTTTGCAGATGTCTCCGTACCGAAGCAATAGAGTTCTATTACTTCTTAAAACGGGATATCGCATCTCATTTCTATGTTTCATGACAGGATATAATATTCATTGCGAAGTGTCATGTATTCCTCGTATACACATCTAAAGAATGTAAATGCGACACTTCCTTGCTAGGTAATAGCGTTTGCAAATGTCTACGTATCGAAGCAATATAATTCTAAAGCGTCTTAAAACACGATATCGCATCTCATTTCTATGATTCATGATAAGATCTATTTTTCATTGCGAAGTGTCACTTATACCTCGTATTCACTTCAAGTGAATGTAAATGCGACACTTCCTTCCTAGGAAATAGCGTTTGCAGATGCCTACGTATCGTAGCAATAGAGTTGTAGTGCTTCTTAAAACGGGATATCGCATCTCATTTCTATGTTTCATGACAAGATATAATATTCATTGCGAAGTGTCATTATATTCCTCGTGTTTACATCTAAAGAATGTAAATGCGACACTTCCTTGCTAGGTAATAGCGTTTGCAAATGTCTACGTATCGAAGCAATAGAATTCAAAAGCTTCTAAAAACACGATATCGCATCTCATTTCTATGTTTCAAGATAAGATCTATTATTCATTGCCAAGTGTCACTTATACCTCGTATTCATTTCAAATGAATGTAAATGCGACACCTCCTTGCTAGGAAATAGCGTTTGCAGATGTCTACATATCGAGGCAATAGTGCTCTAAAGCTTCTTAAAACGCGATATCGAATCTCACTTCTATGTAACATGATAAGGTATAATATTCAGCTCGAAGTGTCATGTATACCTCGTATTCACTTCAATAGAACGTAAATGCGACACTTCCTTGCTAGGAAATAGCGTTTGCAGATGTCTCCGTACAGAAGCAATAGAGTTCTATTACTTCTTAAAACGGGATATCGCATCTCATTTCTATGTTTCATGACAGGATATAATATTCATTGCGAAGTGTCATGTATTCCTCGTATACACATCTAAAGAATGTAAATGCGACACTTCCTTGCTAAGTAATAGCGTTTGCAAATGTCTACGTATCGAAGCAATAGAATTCTAAAGCGTCTTAAATCACGATATCGCATCTCATTTCTATGATTCATGATAAGATCTATTTTTCATTGCGAAGTGTCACTTATACCTCGTATTCACTTCAAGTGAATGTAAATGCGACACTTCCTTCCTAGGAAATAGCGTTTGCAGATGCCTACGTATCGTAGCAATAGAGTTGTGGTGCTCCTTAAAAACGGGATATCGCATCTCATTTCTATGTTTCATGACAAGAAATAATATTCATTGCGAAGTGTCATGTATTCCTCGTATTTACATCTAAAGAATGTAAATGCGACACTTCCTTGCTAGGAAATAGCGTTTGCAGACGTCTCCGCATCGAGGCCATAGTGTTCTAATGCTTCTTAAAACGCGATATCGCACCTCACTTCTATGTTTCATGATAAGATATAATATTCATTGCGAAGTGTCATGTATGCCTCCTATTCACTTCAGAAGAATGTAAAGCGACACTTCTTTGCTGGGAAGTAGCGCCTCCAGATATCTAGGTATCGTTGCAATAGAGTTCTAATACGGCTTAAAGCGCGATATCGCATCTCACTTCTATGTTTCATCATAAGGTATAATATTCATTGCGAAGTGTCATGTATAACTCCTACTCACTTCAAAAGAATGTAAATGCGACACTTCCTCCTAGGAAATAGCGTTTGCAGATGCCTACGTATCGTAGCAATAGAGTTGTAGTGCTTCTTAAAACGGATATCGCATCTCATTTTTATGTTTCATGACAAGATATAATATTCATGCGAAGTGTCATGTATTCCTCGTATTCACATGTAAAGAATGTAAATGCGACACTTCCGTGCTAGGTAATAGCGTTTGCAAATGTCTACGTATCGAAGCAATAGAGTTCTAGAGCTTCTTAAAACACGATATCGCATCTCATTTCTATGTTTCATGATAAGATCTATTATTCATCGCGAAGTGTCACTTGTACCTCGTATTCACTTCAAATGAATGTAAATGCGACACTTCCTTGCTAGGAAATCACGTTTGCAGATGTCATCGTATCGTAGAAATAGTGTTCTGACACTTCTTAAAACGCGATATCGCATCTCATTACTATGTTTCACGATAAGATATAATATTCGTTACGAAGTGTCATGTCTACCTCGTATTCACTTCAAAAGAATGTAAATGCGACACTTCCTTGCTAGGAAATAGCGTTTGCAGGTGTCCACGTACCGAAGCAAAAGAGTTCTAATGCATCTTAAATCGCGACATCGCATCTCATTTGTATGTTCATGATAAGATATAATATTCATTGCGAAGTGTGATGTATACCTCGGATTCACTTGAAAAGCTTGTAAATGCGACACTTCCTTGCTAGGAAATAGCGTTTGCAGGTGTCCACGTATCGAAGCAAAAGAGTTCTAATGCATCTTAAATCGCGACATCGCATCTCATTTGTATGTTTCATGATAAGATATAATATTCATTGCGAAGTGCCATGTATACCTCGTATTCACTTCAAAAGAATGTAAATGCGACTCTTCCTTGCTAGGAAATAACATTTGCAGGTGTCTACGTATCCTGGCAATAGAGTACTAATGCTTCTTAAAACGCGATATCGCATCTCATTTCTATATTTTATGATAAGATATAATATCCATTTCGAAGTGTCATGTATACCTCGTATTCACATCAAAAGAATGTAAATGCTACACTTCCTTGCTAGGAAATAGCGTTTGCAGATGTCTCCGTACCGAAGCAATAGAGTTCTATTACTTCTTAAAAAGGGGTATCGCATCTCATTTCTATGTTTCATGACAAGATATAATATTCATTGCGAAGCGTCGTGTATTCCTCGTATTCACATGTAAAGAATGTAAATGCGACACTTCCGTGCTAGGTAATAGCGTTTGCAAATTTCTACGTATCGTAGCAATAGAGTTCTAATGCTTGTTAAAACCCGTTATCGCATCTCACTTCTGTGTTTCACGATAAGATATAATATTCATTGCGAAGTGTCATGTATTCTCGCCTACAAGTCAAAAGAATGTAGATGCGACACTTCCTTGCTAGGAAATAGCGCTTGCAGATGTCTACGTATCGAAGCAATAGAGTTTTAATGCTTCGTATATTGCGATATCGCATCTCATATCTATGTTTCATGATAAGATATAATATACATTGTGAAGTGCTATGTATACCTCGTATTCGCTTCAAAAGAATGTAAATGCGACACTTCCTTGCTTGGAAATAGCGCTTGCAGATGTCTACGTATCGAAGCAACGGAGTTCTAATGCTTCTCAAAACGCGATATCGCATCTCATTTCGATGTCTCATGATAAGATATAATATTCATTGCTGATTGTCATGTATTCTCGTCTGCAGTTCAAAAGAATGTAAAGGCGACACTTCCTTGCTAGGAAATAGCGTTTGCAGATGACTAGTTATCGTAGCAATAGAGTTCTAATGCTTCTTAGAACGCGATATCGCATCTCATTTCTATGTTTCATGATAAGGTATAATATGCATTGTGCAGTGATATGTATACCTCGTATTCACTTCAAAAGAATGTAAATGCGACACTTCCTTGCTAGGAAATAGCGTTTGCAGTGTTCTACGTACCGTAGCAATAGTTCTAATTCTTCTTAGAACGCGATATCGCATCTCATTTCTATTTTCATGATAAGATATAATATTCATTACGAAGTGTCATGTATACCTCGTATTCGCTTCAAAAGAATGTAAATGCGACACTTCCTTGCTTGGAAATAGCGCTTGCAGATGTCTACGTATCGAAGCAACAGAGTTCTAATGCTTGTTAAAACCCGTTATCGCATCTCACTTCTGTGTTTCACGATAAGATATAATATTCATTGCGAAGTGTCATGTATTCTCGCCTACAAGTCAAAAGAATGTAGATGCGACACTTCCTTGCTAGGAAATAGCGCTTGCAGATGTCTACGTATCGAAGCAATAGAGTTTTAATGCTTCGTATATTGCGATATCGCATCTCATATCTATGTTTCATGATAAGATATAATATTCATTGTGAAGTGCTATGTATACCTCGTATTCGCTTCAAAAGAATGTAAATGCGACACTTCCTTGCTTGGAAATAGCGCTTGCAGATGTCTACGTATCGAAGCAACAGAGTTCTAATGCTTCTCAAAACGCGATATCGCATCTCATTTCGATGTCTCATGATAAGATATAATATTCATTGCGGATTGTCATGTATTCTCGTCTGCAGTTCAAAAGAATGTAAAGGCGACACTTCCTTGTTAGGAAATAGCGTTTGCAGATGACTAGTTATCGTAGCAATAGAGTTCTAATGCTTCTTAGAACGCGATATCGCATCTCATTTCTATGTTTCATGATAAGGTATAATATGCATTGTGCAGTGATATGTATACCTCGTATTCACTTCAAAAGAATGTAAATGCGACACTTCCTTGCTAGGAAATAGCGTTTGCAGTGTTCTACGTACCGTAGCAATAGTTCTAATTCTTCTTAGAACGCGATATCGCATCTCATTTCTATTTTTCATGATAAGATATAATATTCATTGCGAAGTGTCATGTATTCTCGTCTACACGTCAAAAGAATGTAAATGCAACACTTCCTTGCTAGGGAATAGCGTTTCCAGATGTCTAGGTATCGAAGCAATAGAGTTCTAATGGGGAGGGGTAGAGGTCCTTCTCACACCCGAGAACCATCCTGTTTGTCTCCATGGACTATGGCAGCGGTCTTATCGTTGCAGAGCTCTGGATCGTATCCTTCGGGCTTCAGGGTCTCTTCTTGCTCACTTCCCGACTCCTCCACCGACGAGCCCGTCACGCTACCTCGGCGCACAGCCCTTCCCCGAACCTGCGGTCTTATTATCTGCCGAAGAGGCGTCTTATGGGTCGCTTCTTCCATCAGCTCGCCAGTCTTATCCGTCGAACGGAGAGAGAGAACCGAACGGGGGGGGGGGGGAGGTTCTACCATCGTGTATTTCACGCTCCTCGCAAATACAGTTATCGCAATGGTCCGTGTCGCGCTTCTCGCGTGGGTGGTGATCTGCGAGGTAGTCTAACCGAAGCAGGGGGGGGGGGGGGTGAGCGAGCCTTGTGACGTCACCACGTCACAGTACATACATATTTGCGATTAAGTAGCTATGTGTTCAAATTCAATTCCGAATAATGCACTAAAAAGCATCCCAGATAACAAACGGCAAGATGGTAGCGACACCATGCCGGCACTATATTGCCACTTCCGAGGAGTGTCAACTGATTCGTAGTCATCTGTGACCGGATTCGTTAACTAAAATGCCAGAACGTGTTACCAGCACGTTCTAGACAAGCGAATCGCGCAGCACCAGCACCATGGTGACACGCGTATCATCGCTCCATTCATGAATCTCCTCAGCAATGACGCAGGATCACATTTGGCAATGGGGGAACCTGTGCTTTCATACAAATTAGAACCGTTAGATGTCAGTAGATGTTCAGCATATGAGTATTGATAGATATTTTGATGGTCGTTTTCCTATATTTATAGTTATTGAGCGAGTCGTATATATTTCTTTCAATCCATCATAGACTAAAAATATTATTTATAAAAAAAATATTACTTATAAAATAAAAATTCATGCTGTTGCGTCCCTAACTTCGCCTTGTGTAATTTTTGAAATAACATGCTGTCATCGTATTTAATGTAACCCTCAATTGCATGAATTTGCAACAATAAATTGAAGAAAATATATATAAAATAAGTGTGTATATTTTTATGACAAAGTAATTATCGACTTTATGGAAAAAATCGCCCTATCGAGCTAGTTTATAGAAAATAATAAAATCAAGTTCTTATATCTTTGTTTTGTGCCGGTGTATCTATTTTGGAATCAAAATAAATAAATTGCACAGTTTAGTCATTTTTCATATTTGCTTATAATTTTTATGGAAACAGCTTCCCCATTAGTAAATGTCAGCCTACGCCACAACCACGCGTGTAGCTATGGTGAGCTGATAGTGTCATTGTCACGGCCGTGTAGCCCGTGTGCTATATCTCGGTGCTTTAATAGTGCCGTGATACGAATGCCGCCCCAGTACTAACAGTATGCCATTTCGAAAGCTGAGTAGGAGCACTTTGTTAGCACAGTTCTGTCACGGAATTCGTTCCATCCGTTGTCATTGGCGTGCCAATCGCTGGCTGTTTGGGATATTGTAGTGCATGAGGCAGACTTGTTCCTTATCATCGTCAAGGAGATGGATTTTCACTCCCCCCTTTTTGAATTTTTTAAATTATTGTTTGGAATTTTTGCCGTTTCCGTATTTCTATGACCGCATTGTGGATTCAGCTTATGTACGATCTTTTTCGTCTTCATCTTTTATTACATGTAATATTATATATGTGATGCACGTTTGTTATGTAATGCTCCGATTTGTAAGCCTCAGATACTTTTATTCTTTGGTAAAGCAACTTATTCGATTAATATATATTTATTAGACATAGATATAAACAATTAGAAAAATGTTATTAAAACGCTATTAAATATGTTGTTGCAATTATATATTTAAGGTCTGAAGATGTAGATGCAATTAATGTCCGATATTTTACGTGATCCAATCGACGTATCAAGTGAGGGTATGAAATATAAAAATCTTTTACTATTCTTGGACCCCTTTACATGTTAAATGAATGATTAGTTCTGCAAGACAAGAAGCCTGAATTAGTGAGATATCTAAGAACATAAGTAATTTGTAAGTAACACATCTTTTCTCTGAAATATTTGCCTTTGCATAGAATAGAACGTATAGATATAATGGCCTGTTTTGTACCCATTTCGGTACAATTCTATTATAGCCTTTGAGCAGAAGTAATATTGATTATACTTGATTTTTGCAATAGTTCTTTGATTAACAGATTTTATTAACCTAGAATCATCATTTGACGGATGTATCAATCTACCTTGTAGCTCCATCAGTTTCTTTTTCTGCTCGCTACTTTCCATTTTCAGTTCCGTATACTTATCCTTTATCACCATCATATATGTTGCGCAAAATTACAATAACTTTTTGTCCTCAAATTTTGCGGATATTTCAATTAAATTTGCTTTGATTAAATAAACGGAAATTAAAAAACAGTGGCACGTACCATTTCTTGGAAACGTTGTATCGTAATTTGCATCTGACTGTTTTAAAAGGCACGCACCTTATTTAACGTTTGCAACGATTCGGTTAGCGAAGTAAAGTAATATTCTACTTTCGAAATAGTTGGCTCTTGTAATTCTAAGGCAAATATATTCATCTGTCGACATCGTAAACATTGTCTTTTGGCAAAATTCCAGAAAAACAAATATACTATAAGTAAAATAATAAACATCATAATATTAAATTTAACTCTGTTCATCGTTGCCTTGTTGGTTTTTGCTAATATAAAATTGCATAGTACAAAGGGGCCATCCGTTGATGAAAATAGTTTTTTTGTAAGTGGAGTTATGTTGGACATGTGAAGGTTACCTTCATTTTTTAAAATGAATTGGTATGTCCATTCTTCCGTAATACGATAGAGCATTTTAAAGCAAGTTTAACGATCTGTAACATGAAGGCATTGAAGGTTACAAAAAGTAAAGAAAGGCGATAATACTCACGGTTTTGATAGTAAATGAAACATACGTATTGTAAACAGTGGTGGAAGGCGTAATACTTACCGTTTACTTCACTGTGAATAAACACTTTTCGAAGGGCATTTCAATAGTTTGCAGCATAAGTTAAACATGATAAGATTAGTATTGAAAAATCGGTTTGAATACGTTTGGTTAGGCTGTTCTTTCTGTCGTTCATTTTATAAGTACTGAGCTGCGGATTCCTGAGGACAGCTCACAAAATTGTTGAACTATGGAAGATTATCATTGTGAATTTGAATCAAAAGGTAATTAAATTCCATTAGATTGTAAACAGATTTCAATGTTTCATTTTAGATAGTAAGATTAAATACTCTTTACAAAACTACACGAATGGATACATACCTTTCTGTTATTATTATTTCATAAAGAATTATAATTGCAATTATATAGTTCATTACGATAAAAAATATTTCTCAGAAAATTCTAAATATTATATTAAAGAATCAAGTAAAACATTTTTAATAATTACGAATATGAAAATACTTGAACATTCCAATAGAAAGATGTCTAAAGAGGAGTTAGAAAAGTCAAACATTCAATTTCAATTCCAGAATTCATCTATAAGAGGTAAAATGTTTCGAAAGCTTTAATTGCAGTCTTTAATGCAAGCAGTTGGGCAGTATTTCAATTTTTAAGAAAATTGATGAAAGTCAACCATTTTGAAGTGGTCAGAATCTTTGTCGTTTGAGCCATAAGTGAATAACAAATAACTGCATAAATTCCAGGATTAAAAACTTATGGATTAAATCCTATGCAGACTCGTTTATGAGCGAGTTACAAAATAATAATTCACATTAAGTAATCATTTTAAAACTTAAACGATTACATCTCGCGAACTTTCAAAGATATCAGAAGCGTGAAAAGTATGTGGTTTATCAAAAACTCTTCTAAAAGAACGGACGAAGCCAATAGAAATCTTTGTTGAAGTAAGCAAGTTCTAAAGTTCTAAGCAACGCGATGGCCCTTATCTGCCTATGTTTCATAGCAAGTAAGTTCTGAATTTCTATGAAATCCGATGGAATTCCTCACTACTAACGTTTCAAAGTAAGTTCTCAAATTCTCAATTCTACGCTTAAAACTATGTGTGTTCTATATATCTATGTAAAGTGATGGTTCCTATTAGTTGTGACGGAAACCTATATATAGTAAGTCAGGGAAGCTCGAAGGGGTTAATTAACTAAATGCTTTAAGGTGTAAAACGTACTTTAATCTAAAGCGATTTATCGTTCCAAGGTATCCGCTCACGTACAACTTTTCTTGGGCGCCAGCTGCTCAAAAAGTAGCAAAGGGATAGACTACACGACCCCGGGAACCCTGGGGCGGAACAACCCTTGAAACTTCGAAATGCTCCTCTTCTCGACTACGCCTAGCCAAGTACACACACTCAGGTCGCGAGATACTGAAGTCACGGCATGTTTATTTATGGTCTCGACGTGGGTTTAACTAACAAGGGCTACGGGAAACTACGCAACACGCCGCAAATTACCGGGTATCATAACTCGCTTCACGATATAAGATACAATATACAATATGCGACACAAGAAATGGGACGCTTTAGGGAATAAGCTCTCACGTTTTCTTCTTCAGGTTCCTTGAATTCGCTGGTGGTACTCGGGTCTCCTGCATCCTCCTCGGGGCTCCTTGGTGAAGTGGGCTGTAGGCTCCGGTATTGTTCGGGTCCATCGATCAGTGGATTTTGGCGATTTCCTCTTCTCTCACCCTTGGGTGTCACTGAGGGGATCCTCCTGATCATTTAAATTGCGTAGCGCCTCTCGCGCCGCGCTCCCATGGCCCACCTGCAGGGCCGCTGGACTTTTGACTTCTCTTTAGGGGGTTAAGGATGGTTGAGGACCTTCTCACATCCCAGAGCATTATAAAGCACAAAAGCAGATAAGCATAATGCGATGCATAGAGCTTTACAACCTTCTAACTTACTTTAAACTGTTTATATGAAATGCGATATTGAGGTGCATGAAGCATGACAAATTAAATGCTTCGGCACCTGGACATCTAGAAACGCTAACCCCGGGCAAGAAAGTGTAGGATTCACACTTAATTCATGTGCAGAAGCAGATGAACATAACGCGATGCTATGAATATTACATCTTGTCATGAAATATAGAAGTAAGATGCGCAGCCGCGTTTTACGAAGCATTAGAACTCTATTGCTGCTAAACCTTCAGATATTGAAACGAAATTCCGTAGCAAGGAAGTGATGTATTTACATTCATTTGAAGTGTAGAGGAGATATACATTACGCGTTGCATTGAAATTACATCTTATCATGTGACTTAGAACTGATATGCGATATCGCGTTTTATAAAGAGTTAGAAATCTATTGCTTCGATGCGTAGACATCTAGAAACGCAATTTCCTATCCAAGAAGTGTGGCATTACATTATTTTGAAGTGTAGACGAGTTATACATAACACTTCGCAATGAATATTATATAGTATCGTAAAACATAGAACTGAGATGTTATATCTCGTTTATAGAAGCATTAGAAATCTATTGCTTCAATACGTAGACATCTAGGAAACGCTATCTCCGAGCAAGAACGTGTGGCATTTACATTCATTTGAAGTGTAGACGAGGTATACATAACACTCTACAATGAATATTATGTCATATCATGAAACATAGATATGAGATGCGATATCGCGTTTTAAGCAGCATTACAACTCTATTGCTTCGATACGTAGAAATCTGGAAACGCTATTCCCTAGAAAGGAAGTGTGGCATTTAAATTCATTTGAAGTGTATACGAGGTATACATAACACTTCGCTATGAATATTATAACTTATCATGAACCATAGAATTGGGATGCTATATCGCGTTTAAAGGAGCATTAGAACTGTATTGCTTCGATACGTAGAAATCTGGAAACGCATTTCCTAGCAAGGAAGTGTGGCATTTACATGCTTTTGAAGTGTTGACGAGCTATACATAACACTTCGTAATGAATACTATATGATATCATGGAACATAGAAACGAGATTCTATATCGCGTTATAAGAAATATTGGAACACTATTGTTTCTATACGTAGATACCTGGAAACGCATTTCCTAGAAAGGAGGTGTGGCACTTACATTCTTTTGAAGTGTAGACGAGGTGTACATAACACTTAGGAATGAATATTATATGTTATCATGAAACATACAAATGAGACGCGATATCGCGTTTTAAGAAGCATCAGAACTCTATTGCTACGATACGTAGGACTTCTGTAAACGCTATTTCCTAGCAAGGAAGTGTCGCATTTACATTCATTTAAAGTGTATGCGCGGTTTGGTAACACTTCGCAATGAATATTATATCCTATCATGAGACACAGCAATGAGATGCGATATCGCGTTTTGGGAAGCATTAGAACTCTATTGCTACGATACGTAGATATCTGGAAACGCTATTTCCTAGCAAGGAAGTGTCGCATTTATATCCTTTTGAAGCGAATACGAGGTATACATGACACTTCGCAATGAATATTATTTCTTATCATGAAACATAGAAATGAAATATGATATCGCGTTTTGAGAAGCATTAGAACGCTATTGCTACAATACGAAGACATCTGGAAACGCTATTTCCTAGCAAGGAAGTGTCGCGTTTACATTCTTTTGAAGTGAATACGAGGTATACATGACACTTCGCAATGAATATTATAACTTATCACGAAACATAGAAATGGGATGCGATTACGCGATTTAAGCAGCATTAGAACTCTATGGCTACAATACGAAGACATCTGAAACGCTATTTCCTAGCAAGGAAGTGTCGCGTTTACATTTTTCTGAAGTGAATACGAGGTATACATGACACTTCGCACTGAATATTATAACTTATCACGAAACATAGAAATGAGATGCGATTACGCGACATAAGCAGCATTAGAAATCTATGGCTACGATACGTAGACATCTGCAAACGCTATTTCCTAGCATGGAAGTGTCGCATTTACATTCTTTTGAAGTGAATAAGAGGTATACAAGAAACTTCGCAATGAGAATTACATCTTGTCACGAAACATAGAAATGAGATGCGACGTGTCGTTTTAAGAAGAATTAGAGCTGTATTGTTTCGGTACGTAGACATCTGGAAACGTTATATCCTAGGAAGGAAGTGTCGCATTTACTTTCTTCTGAAGTGTAGACGAGGTATACGTGACACTGCGCAATGAACATTATATCTTATCTTGAAACATAGAATTGAGATGCGATATCGCGTTATAAGAACCATTAGAACTCTATTGCTTCGATACGTAGACATCTGCAAACGCTATTCCCTAGCAAGGTAGTGTCGCACTTACATTCTTTTGAAGTGAATACGAGGTGTACGTGGCACTTCGCAATGAACATTATATCTTGTCATGAAACATAGAAGTGAGATGCGATACCGCGTTTTGAGATGCACTAGAACTCTATTGCTACGATACGTAGACTTCTGCAAACGCTATTTCCTAGAAAGGAAGTGTCGCATTTACATTCTTTTGAAGTGAATACGAGGTATACATGACATTTCGCAATGGATATTATGTCTTATCATGAAACATAGGAATAAGATGCGACATCACGTTTTAAGAAGCATTAGAACTCTATTGCTTCGATACGTAGACATCTGCAAATGCTACTTCCTAGCAAGGTAGTGTCCGCATTTACATTCATTTGAATTGAATACGATGTATACATGATACATCGCAATGGATAATATATTCTATCATGAAACATAGATATCAGATGCGATATCGCGTTTTAGGAAGCATTGGAACTCTATTGCAACGATATGTAGACATCTGGCAACGCTGTTTTCCAGGAAGGAAGATTTGCATTTACAATCTTTAGATGTGATTACGAGGAATAAGTGACTCTTCGCAATGGCTATTATATCTTATCATGAAACATAGAAATGAGATGCGATATCGGGTTTTAGGAAGCATTAGAACTCTATTACATCGGTACCTAGACATCTGCAAACGCTATTTCCTAGCAAGGAAGTGTCGCATTTACATTCATTTGAAGTGAATACGAGGAATAAGTGACACTTCGCAATGGAAATAATATCTTATCATGAAACATAGTAATGAGATGCGATTTCGCGTTTTAAGAGGCACTAGAGCTCTATTGCTTCGATACGTAGACATCTGAAAACGCTATTTCCTAGCAAGGAAGTGTCGCACTTACATTGTATTGAAGTGAATACGAGGTATACATGACACTTCGTGCTGAATATTATACCTTATCATGATACATAGAAGTGAGATGCGATATCGCGTTTTAAGAACCATTAGAGCACTATTGCCTCGCTACGTAGACATCTGCAAATGCTATTTCCTAGCAAGGAAGAGTCGCATTTACATTCTTTTGAAGTGAATAAGAGAAATACATGGCACTTCGCAATGAACATTATATCTTGTCATGAAACATAGTAGTGAGATGCGATATCGCGTTTTGAGAAACATTAGAACTCTATTGCTACGATACGTAGACATCTGCAAACGCTATTTCCTAGGATGGAAGTGTCGCATTTACATTCTTTTGAAGAGAATTCGAGGTATAGATGACACGTCGGAATGAATATTATAACTTATCACGAAACATAGATATGAGATGCGATATCGCGATCTAAGAAGTACTGGAATTCTATTGCTACAATACGTAGGCATCTGCAAACGCTATTTCCTAGCAAGGAATAGTCGCATTTACATTCTTCTGAAGTGAATACGAGGTATACATGTCACTTCGGAATGAATATTATAACTTATCACGAAGCATAGAAATGAGATGTGATATCGCGATCTAAGAAGCATTAGAATTCTATTGCTACAATACGTAGGCATCTGCAAACGCTATTTCCTAGCAAGGAATAGTCGCATTTACATTCTTTTGAAGTGAATGCGAGGTATGCATGACACTTCGCAATGAATATTATATCTTATCACGAAACATAGAAATGGGATGCGATATCGCGATTTAAGTAGCATTAGAACTCTATTGCTACGATACGTAGACGTCTGAATACGCTATTTCCTAGCAAGGAAATATCGCATTTACATTCGTTTGGAGTGAATACGAGGTATACATGACGCTTCGCAATGGATATTATAACTTATCATGAAACATAGAAATGAGGTGCGATATCGCGTTTTAAGAAGCGTTAGAACTCTATTGCTATCATACGTAGACATCTGCAAACGCTATTTCCTAGCAAGGAATAGTCGCATTTACATTCTTTTGAAGTGAATACGAGGTGTACATGATACTTCGCAATGAATATTATATCTTATCACGAAACATAGAAACGGGATGCGATATCGCGTTTAAAGAAGCATTGGAACCCTATTGAATCGATACGTAGATATCTGCAAACGCTATTTCCTAGCAAGGAAGTGGCGCATTTACATTCTTTTGAAGTCAGTACGAGGTATACATGACACTTCGCAATGAATATTACAACTTATCATTAAACATAGAAATTGGATGCGATATCGCGTTTTAAGAAACATTAGAACTCCATTCCTACAATACGTAGAAATCTGCAAACGCTATTTCCTAGGAAGGAAGTGGCGCATTTACACTCTTTTGAAGTGAATACGAGGTATACATGACACTTCGCAATGAATATTATACCTAATCGCGAAACATAGAAATGAAATGCGACATCTCGTTTTAAGAAGCATTAGAACTCTATTCCTACGATACGTAGACATATGTAAACGCCATTTCCTAGGATGGAAACGTCGCATTTACATTCTTTTGAAGTGAATACGCGGTATACATGACACTTCGCAATGAATATTATACCTAATCGCGAAACATAGAAATGAAATGCGACATCTCGTTTTAAGAAGCATTAGAACTCTATTCCTACGATACGTAGACATATGTAAACGCCATTTCCTAGGATGGAAACGTCGCATTTACATTCTTTTGAAGTGAATACGAGGTATACATGACACTTCGCAATGAATATTATATCCTATCACGAAACATTTAATGAGATGCGAAGTCGCGTTATAGGAAGCATTAGAACTCTATAGCTTCGAAGCGTCGACATCTGCAAACGCTATTTCCTAGCAAGGAAATGTCGCATTTACATTCATTTGAAGTGTATGCGAAGTATACATGACACTTCCCAGTGAATATTATAACTTGTCATGAAACATAGAAAAGAGGTGCGATATCGCGTTTTAAGAAGCATTAGAACTCCATTGCTCCGAAACGTAGAAATCTGCAAACGCTATTTCCTAGCAAGGAAGTGGCGCATTTACATTCTTTTGAGGTGAATGCGAGGTATACATGACACTTCGCAATGAATATTACATCTTATCACGAAACATATAAATGAGATGCGATATCGCGCTTTAAGTAGCATTAGAACTCCATTGCTACGATACGTAGACATCTGCAAACGCTATTTCCTGGGATGGAAACGTCGCATTTACATTCTTTTGAAGTGAATGCGAGGTATACATGACACTTCGCAATGAATATTACATCTTATCACGAAACATATAAATGAGATGCGACATCTCGTTTTAAGAAGCATTAGAACTCTATTCCTACGATACGTAGACATATGTAAACGCCATTTCCTAGGATGGAAACGTCGCATTTACATTCTTTTGAAGTGAATACGCGGTATACATGACACTTCGCAATGAATATTATACCTAATCGCGAAACATAGAAATGAAATGCGACATCTCGTTTTAAGAAGCATTAGAACTCTATTCCTACGATACGTAGACATATGTAAACGCCATTTCCTAGGATGGAAACGTCGCATTTACATTCTTTTGAAGTGAATACGAGGTATACATGACACTTCGCAATGAATATTATATCCTATCACGAAACATTTAATGAGATGCGAAGTCGCGTTATAGGAAGCATTAGAACTCTATAGCTTCGAAGCGTCGACATCTGCAAACGCTATTTCCTAGCAAGGAAATGTCGCATTTACATTCATTTGAAGTGTATGCGAAGTATACATGACACTTCCCAGTGAATATTATAACTTGTCATGAAACATAGAAAAGAGGTGCGATATCGCGTTTTAAGAAGCATTAGAACTCCATTGCTCCGAAACGTAGAAATCTGCAAACGCTATTTCCTAGCAAGGAAGTGGCGCATTTACATTCTTTTGAGGTGAATGCGAGGTATACATGACACTTCGCAATGAATATTACATCTTATCACGAAACATATAAATGAGATGCGATATCGCGCTTTAAGTAGCATTAGAACTCCATTGCTACGATACGTAGACATCTGCAAACGCTATTTCCTGGGATGGAAACGTCGCATTTACATTCTTTTGAAGTGAATGCGAGGTATACATGACACTTCGCTATGAATATTATATCTTATCACGAAACATATAAATGCGATGCGATATCGCGATTTAAGTAGCATTAGAACACTATTGCTACGATACGTAGACATCTGCAAACGCTATTTCCTAGCAGGCAATAGTCGCATTCACATTCTTTTGAAGTGAATACGAGGTATACATGACACTTCGCAATGCATATTATATCCTATCATGGAACATAGAAGAGAGATGCGATATCTCATTTTAAGAAGCATTAGAGCTCTATTGCTTCGATACGTACACATCTGCAAACTCTACTTCCTGGCAAGGAAGTGTCGCATTTACATTCTTTTGCAGTGAATTCGAGGTATACATGGCACTTCCCAATGAATATTATATCTTATCTCGAAACATAGAAATGACATGCGAAATCGCGATTTAAAAAGCATTAGAACTCTCTTGCTTCGATACGTAGACATCTGCAAACGCTACGTCCTAGCAAGGAAGTGTCGCATTTACATTCTTTTGAAGTGAATACGAGGTATACATGACACTTCGCAATGAATATTATATCTTATCATGAAACATAGATATGAGATGCGATGTCTCGTGTTAAGAAGTATTAGAACTTTATTGTCACGATACGTAGACGTCTGTAAACGCTATTTCCTAGCAAGGAAGTGTCGCATTTACATTCTTTTGAAGTAAATACGGGGTTTATATAACATTCCACGATGAATATTATATCTCATTGCGAAACATAGAAATGAAATACGACATCTCGTTTTAAGAAGCATTAGAACTCTATTGCTACGATACGTAGACATCTGCAAACTCTATTTCCTAGCATGGAAGTGTCGCATTTACATTCTTTTGAAGTGAATACGAGGTATACATGACACTTCGCAATGAATATTATATCTTATTATAAAACATAGAAATGAGATACGATATGGCGTTTCAAGAAGCATTAGAGCTCTATTTCTTCGATACGTAGATATCTGCTAACCTTATTTCCTAGGAAGGTAGTGTCGCATTTACATTCTTTTGAGGTGAATACGAGGTATCACGTCCGGTGAAACTATTTTCCGTTGCTCCGGAGGCTTTACGACACGAGCCTATTTTTCGGAAATAGAAATACGATGCCTGAACCTCACATTGAGGTGGCTAACGATCCAGAACTAGAGGTTTCGACCCCTCGGTAGGAGATCTCGAGTTAGAGTGTGTGCTCTGGAGACGCGTCTCTGACCTCCTCGGTTCGCGGGACGCTACGGTCGCGAACGCTCGTGGTAGGGAGATCGCGGTCCCGCGAGTGGGGGACTCGCGTCTCGAGGCGGAGAGCGCCCGGTCCAGCGAGTGGGGACCAGCGGTTCGTGGTGGGGCTAGCGGCGCATGCCGCATGCCGGACGCATCTTACTTAGTGTAACTTAGATCTAGGAATTCTTATATATGCGTCATGATATGGTATGTATGTCCTAGCTTAGAAGTAATATATAGGTTCTAGCAGATCCTGTTACCCGAATTGGAAAAGACCCCATTCAGGTGATGGGCTGCGGCTACGTCTTCCTGCTGGACGGAATCCTCGGTGCGAGGGAGATAGGGCTGCCCGTCCTTGGTGCGGGCGAGACAGGTATACTCGGTGGTGCGAGTGAGGCAGCGGAACTCGGTGTGAGTGAGCGCGTGCAGGTATGCGCGTGCGAACACTTACAGTTGCTGGTTCTGCAGGCGAGTTTGGCTGGTTGCATGCGTCCAGGGGTTGATGCTGGGGGGTGCGAGAAGGTTGATGGGTGGCAGGCGGTACGCCTGACGTCACAAAATGCGACACTTCCTCTCTAGGAAATTCAGTTCCCAATATATCTCTGTATCGAAGCTATAGAGTTCTAATTCTCCTTAAAACGCGATATCGCACCTCATCTCTATGTGTCATGATAAGATATAATATTCATTGCGAGGTGTTATGTATTCCTCGTCTACACTTCAAATGAATGTAAATGCGACACTTCCTTTCTAGGAAATTGCGTATCCAGATATCTACGTATCGTAGCAATAGAGTTCTAATGCTTCTTATAACGCGATATCGCATCTCATTTCTATGTTTCAGGAAAAGATATAATATTCATTGCGAATTGTCGTGTATACCACGTATTCACTTCAAAAGAATGTAATTGCGTCACTTCCTTGCTAGGAAGTAGCGTTTGCAGATGTCAACGTATCGAAGCAATAGGGTTCTAATGCTTCTCAAAATGCGATGTCGCATCTCATTTCTATGTTTCATGATCAGATATAATATTCATTGCGAAGTGTCATGTATACCTCGTATTCACTTCAAAAGGATGTAAATGCGACACTTCTTTGCTAGGAAATAGCGTTTGCAGATGTCTACGTATCGAAGCAATAGAGTACTAATGCTTCTTAAATCGCGATATCGCATCTCATTTCTATGTTTCATAATTATATATAATACTCATTGTGGAGTGTTATGTATACCTCGTATTCACTTCAAAAGAATGTAAATGCGACACTTCCTTGCTATTAAATAGCGTTTGCGGATGTCTGCGTATCGTAGCAAAAGATTTCTAATGCTTTTAAATCGCGTTATCGCATCTCATTTCTATGTTTCATGATCAGATATAATATTCATTGTGGAGACGTAGGTATACCTCGTATTCACTTCAAAAGAATGTAAATGCGACACTTCCTTGCTAAGAAACTGCGTTTGCAGATGTCTCCGTATCGAAGCAATAGAGATCTATTGCTTTTTAAATCGCGATATCGCATCTCAATTCTATGTTTCATGATAAGAAATAATATTCATTGCGAAGTGTCATGAATACCTCGTATTCACTTCAAATGAATGTAAATGCGACACTTCCTTGCTTGGAAGTAGCGTTTGCAGATGTCTACGTGTCGTAGCAATAGGCTTCTAACGCTTCTTAAAACGCGATATCGCATTTCATTTCTATGTTTCATGATAAGATATAAAATTCATTGAGGAGTGTTATGTGTACTCGTATTCACTTCAAAAGACTGTAAATGCGACACTTTCTTGCTACGAAATTGCGTATGCAGATGTCACCGTGTCGAAGCAAGAGAGTTCTAACGCTTCTTTTAACGCGATATCGCATCTCATTCCTATGTTTCATGATATGATATAATATTCAATGTGGAGTGTTATGTATGCCTCGTATTCACTTCAAAAGAATGTACATGCGACACCTCCCTGCTAGGAAATAGCGTTTCCAGATGTCTATGTATCGTAGCAATGGAGTTCTAGTGCTTCTCAAGACACGGTATCGCATCTCATTCCTATGTTTCATGATATGATATAATATTCATTGTGGAGTGTTATGAATACCTCGTATTCACTTCAAAAGAATGTAAATTGCGACACATCTCTGCTAGGAAATAGCGTTTCCAGATGTCTATGTATCGTAGCAATAGAGTTCTAGTGCTTCTCAGGACGCAATATCGCATCTTTTTTCTATGTATCATGATAAGATATAATATTCATTGCGAAGTGTCATGCATACCTCGTATTCTCGTCAAAAGAATGTAAATGCGACACTTCCTTGCTAGGAAATAGCGTTTACAGATGTCTACGTATCGTAGCAATAGAGTTCTAATGCTACTTAAATCGCGTTATCGCAACTCATTCCTATGTTTCTTGATAAGATGTAATTTTCATTGCGAGGTGTCACGTATACCGAGTATGCACTTCAAAAGAATGTAAATGCGACACTTCCTTGCTAGGAAATAGCGTTTGCAGATGTCTACTTATCGTAGCAATAGAGTTCTAATGCTACTTAAATCGCGTTATCACAACTCATTCCTATGTTTCGTGATAAGATATAATATTCATTGTGCAGTGTTATGTATACCTCGTATTCACTTCAGAAGAATGTAAATGCGACTCTTCCTTGCTAGGAAATAGCTTTTGGTGATGTCTACGTATCGTAGCAATAGAGTTCTAATGCATTTCAAGTCGCGATATAGCATCTCATTTCTATGTTTCATGATAAGATGTATTATTCATTGCGAATTGTCACGTATACCGCGTATTCACTTCAAAAGAATGTAAATGCGACACTTCCATGCTAGGAAATAGAGTTTGAAGATGTCTACGTATCGAAGCAATAGAGTTCTAATGCTTCTTAAAACGGGATATCGCATCTCAATTCTATGTTTCATGATAAGATATAATATTCATTGCGAAGTGTCATGTATACCTCGTATTCACTTCGAAGGAATGTAAACGCGACACTTCCTTGGTAGGAAATAGCGTTTGCAGATATCTACGTATCGTAGCAATAGTGTTCTAATGCTTCTTAAAACGCGATATAGCACCTCATTCCTATGTTTCATGATAAGATATAATATTCATTGCGAAGTGTCATGTATATCTCGTATTCACTTCAAAAGAATGTAAATACGAACCTTCCATGCTAGGAAATAGCCTTTGCAGATGTCTACGTATCGTAGCAATAGAGTTCTAATGGTACTTAAAACGAGATGTCGCGTTTCATTTCTATGTTTCGTGATAAGGTATAATATTCATTGTGGAGTGTTATGTGTACCTCGTATTCACTTCAAAAGAATGTAAATGCGACACTTCCATACTAGGAAACAGCCTTTGCAGATGTCTACGTATCGTAGCAATAGAGTTTTAATGCTTCCTAAAACGCAATATCGCTTCTCACTGCTATGTTTCATGATAAGATATAATATTTATTATGGAGTGTTATATATACCTCGTATTCACTTCAAAAGAATGTAAATACGACCCTTCCATGCTAGGAAATAGCCTTTGCAGATGTCTACGTATCGTAGCAATAGAGTTCTAATGCTTCTTCGAACGCGATATCGCATCTCACTTCTATGTTTCATGATAAGATATAAAATTCATTGTGGAGTGTTATGTGTACCTCTTATTCACTTCAAAAGAATGTAAATGCGACACTTCCTTGCTAGGGAATAGCGCTTCCAGATGTCTACGTATCGTAGCATTAGAGTTCTAGTGCTTCTTAAAACGGGATACCGCATCTCATTTCTATGATTCATGATGAGATATAATATTCATTGCAAAGAATCATGTATACCTCGTATTCACGTCAGAAGAATGTAAATGCGACACTTCCTTGCTAGGAAATAGCGTTTGCAGATGTCTACTTATCGTAGCAATAGAGTTCTAATGCTCCTTAAAACGCCATATCGCATCTCACTTCTATGTTTAATGATAAGATATAATATTCACTGCGAAATGTCATGTATACCTTGCATTCACTTCAAAAGAATGTAAATGCGACACTTACATGCTAGGAAATAGCGTTTGCAGATGTCTACGTATCGTAGCAATGGAGTTCTAATGCTTCTTAAAACGAGATGTCGCATCTCACTTCGATGTTTCGAGATAAGATATAATATTCATTGCGAAGTGTCATGTATACCTCGTATTCACGTCAAAAGAATGTAAATGCGACATTTCCTTGCTAGGAAATAGCGTTTCCAGATGACCACGTATTGTAAGAATAGAGTTCTAATACTTCTTAAAACGAGATGTCGCATCTCATTTATATGTTTCATGATAAGATATAATATCCATTGCGAAGTGTCATGCATACCTCGTATTCACATCAATGGAACGTAAATGCGACACTTCCATGCTAGGAAATAGCGTTTGCAGATGTCTACGTATCGTAGCAATAGAGTTCTAATGCTACTTAGAACGCGATATCGCATCTCACTTCTATGTTTCATGACAAGATATAATATTCATTGCGAAGTGTCTTGTATACCTCGTATTCACTTCAAAAGAATGTAAATAAGACACTTCCATGCTAGGAAATAGCGTTTGCAGATGTCTACGTATCGTAGCAATAGAGTTCTAATGCTACTTAAATCGCGATATCGCATCTCATTTCTATGTTTCATGATAAGAAAGAATATTCATTGCGAATGGACATGTATACCTTGTATTCACTTCAAAAGAATGTAAATGCGACTATTGCTCGCTAGGAAATAGCGTTTGCAGATGTCTACGTATCGTAGCAATAGCGTTCTAATGCTACTTCAATCGCGATATGACACCACATTTATACGTTTCGTGATAAGATATAATATTCATTGCGAAGTGTCATGTATACATCGTATTCACTTCAAAAGAATGTAAGTCCGACACTTCCATGCTAGGAAATAACGTTTGCAGATGTCTCCGCGTCGAGGACATAGAGTTCTAATGCTTCTTAGAACGCAATATCGCATCTCTCTTCTATGTTTCATGATAAGATATAATATTCATTGCGAAGTGTCATGTATACCTCCTCTTCTCTCCAAACAAATGTAAATGCGACTCTTCCTTGCTAGGAAATGGCGTATTCAGATGTCTACGTATCGTAGCAATAGCGTTCTAATGCTACTTCAATCGCGATATCGCATCCCAGTTATATGTTTCGTGATAAGATATAATATTCATTGCGGAATGTCATGTATACCTCGTAGTCACTTCAAAAGAATGTAAGTGCGAGACTTCCATGCTAGGAAGTAGAGTTTGCAGATGTCTCTGCATCGTGGCCATAGACTTCTAATGCTTCTTAAAATGCGATATCGCATCCCTCTTCTGTGTTGCATGATAAGATATAATATTCATTGCGAAGTGTCATGTATACCTCGTATTCACTTCAAAAGAATGTAAATGCGACACTTCCTTGCTAGGAAATAACATTTCCAGATGTCTACGCATCGTAGCAATAGAGTTATAGCGCTTCTTAAATCGCGATATCGCATCTCACTTCTATGTTTCGTAATAAGATATAATATTTATTGTAGAGCGTTATGTATACCTCGCATTTACATCCAAAGAATGTAAATGCGACACTTTCATGCTAGGAAATATTGTTTGCAGATGTCTACGTATCGTAGCAACAGAGTTCTAATGCTCCTTAAAACGCGATATCGCATCTCACTTCTATGTTTAATGATAAGATATAATATTCACTGCGAAATGTCATGTATACCTTGCATTCACGTCAAAAGAATGTTAATGCGACATTTCCTTGCTAGGAAATAGCGTTTCCAGATGACCACGTATCGTAAGAATAGAGTTCTAATACTTCTTAAAACGAGATGTCGCATCTCATTTATATGTTTCATGATAAGATATAATATCCATTGCGAAGTGTCATGCATACCTCGTATTCACATCAATGGAACGTAAATGCGACACTTCCATGCTAGGAAATAGCGTTTGCAGATGTCTACGTATCGTAGCAATAGAGTTCTAATGCTACTTAGAACGCGATATCGCATCTCACTTCTATGTTTCATGACAAGATATAATATTCATTGCGAAGTGTCTTGTATACCTCGTATTCACTTCAAAAGAATGTAAATAAGACACTTCCATGCTAGGAAATAGCGTTTGCAGATGTCTACGTATCGTAGCAATAGAGTTCTAATGCTTCTTAAAACGCGATATCGCATCACATTTCAATGTTTCATGATAATATATAATATTCATTGCGATGTGTCATGTATACATCGTATTAAATTCAAAAGAATGTAAATGCCACTATTGCTTGCTAGGAAATAGCGTTTGCAGATGTCTATGTAGCGTAGCAATAGAGTTCTAATGCTACTTAAATCGCGATATCGCATCTCATTTCTATGTTTCATGATAAGAAAGAATATTCATTGCGAATGGACATGTATACCTTGTATTCACTTCAAAAGAATGTAAATGCGACTATTGCTTGCTAGGAAATAGCGTTTGCAGATGTCTACGTATCGTAGCAATAGCGTTCTAATGCTACTTCAATCGCGATATGACACCACATTTATACGTTTCGTGATAAGATATAATATTCATTGCGAAGTGTCATGTATACATCGTATTCACTTCAAAAGAATGTAAGTCCGACACTTCCATGCTAGGAAATAACGTTTGCAGATGTCTCCGCGTCGAGGCCATAGAGTTCTAATGCTTCTTAGAACGCAATATCGCATCTCTCTTCTATGTTTCATGATAAGATATAATATTCATTGCGAAGTGTCATGTATACCTCCTCTTCTCTCCAAACAAATGTAAATGCGACTCTTCCTTGCTAGGAAATGGCGTATTCAGATGTCTACGTATCGTAGCAATAGCGTTCTAATGCTACTTCAATCGCGATATCGCATCCCACTTATATGTTTCGTGATAAGATATAATATTCATTGCGGAATGTCATGTATACCTCGTAGTCACTTCAAAAGAATGTAAGTGCGAGACTTCCATGCTAGGAAGTAGAGTTTGCAGATGTCTCTGCATCGTGGCCATAGACTTCTAATGCTTCTTAAAACGCGATATCGCATCCCTCTTCTGTGTTGCATGATAAGATATAATATTCATTGCGAAGTGTCATGTATACCTCGTATTCACTTCAAAAGAATGTAAATGCGACTACTGCTTGCTAGGAAATAGCGTTTGCAGATGTCTCCGCATCGAGACCGTAGAGTTCTAATGCTTCTTAAAACGCGATATCGCATCCCTCTTCTGTGTTGCATGATAAGATATAATATTCATTGCGAAGTGTCATGTATACCTCGTATTCACTTCAAAAGAATGTAAATGCGACTACTGCTTGCTAGGAAATAGCGTTTGCAGATGTCTACGTATCGTAGCAATAGAGTTCTAACGCTACATAAATCGCGATATCGCATCTCATTTGTATGTTTCGTGATAAGATACAATACTCCTTCCGAAGTGCCATGTATACCTCGTATTCACTTCAAAAGAATGTAAATGCGAATCTTCCTTGCTAGGGAATAGCGCTTGCAGATGTCTACGTTTCGTAGCAATAGTGTTCTAATGCTTCTCAAAACGCGATATCGCATCTCATTTCTATGCTTCATGATAAGATATATTATTCATTGCGAAGTGTCATGTATACCACGTATTCACTTCAAAAGAATGTAAATGCGACACTTCCATGCTAGGAAATAGAGTCTGCAGATGTCTACGCGTCGAGGCAATACAGTTCTAATGCTTCTTAGACCGCGATATCGCATCTCATTTCTATGTTTCATTATAAGATATAATATTCATTGCGAAGTGTCATGTATACCTCGTATTCACATCAAAAGAATGTAAATGCGACTATTCCTTGCTAGGGCATAGCGTTTGCAGATGCCTACGTATCGTAGCAATAGAGGTCTAATGCTGCTTAGATCACGATATCGCATCTCATTTCTATGTTTCGTGATAAGTTATAATATTCATTCCGAAGTGTCATGTATAACTCGAATTCACTTCAAAGGAATCTAAATGCGACATTTCCATGCTAGGAAATAGCCCTTCCAGATATCTCCGCATTGAGGCAATAGAGTCCTAATGCTTCTTAAAACGCGATATCGCATCTCATTTCTATGCTTCATGATAAGATATAATATTCATTGCGAAGTGTCATGTATACCTCGTATTCACTTCAAAAGAATGTAAATGCGACGCTTCCTTGCTAGGAAATGGCGTATTCAGATGTCTACGTATCGTAGCAATAGAGTTCTAATGCTACTTAAATCTCGATATCGCATCTCATTTATATGTTTCATTATAAGATATAATATTCATTGCGAAGTGTCATGTATACCTCGTATTCACATCAAACGAATGTAAATGCGACTATTCCTTGCTAGGGCATAGCGTTTGCAGATGCCTACGTATCGTAGCAATAGAGTTCTAATGCTACTTAGATCGCGATATCGCATCTCATTTTTATGTTTCGTGATAAGATATAATATTCGTTGCGAAGTGTCATGTATACATCGTATTCACTTCAAAAGAATGTAAGTGCGACACTTCCATGCTAGGAAATAGCGTCTGAAGATGTCTACGCGTCGAGGCAATAGAGTTCTAATGCTTCTTAGATCGCGATATCGCATCTCATTTTTATGTTTCGTGATAAGTTATAATATTCTTTCCGAAGTGTCATGTATACCTCGTATTCACTTCAAAAGAATGTAAATGCCACACTTCCTTGCTAGGAAATAGCGTTTGCAGTTGTTTACGAACCGGAGCAGTATTGTTCTAATGCTTCTTAAAACGCGATATCGCATCTCATTTCTATGTTGCATGATAAGATGTATTATTCATTGCGAAGTTTTATGTATACCTCGTCCACACTTCAAAAGAATGTAAATGTCACACATCCTTGCTAGGCAATGCATTTCCATGTTTCTAGGTATCGAAGCAATGGAGTTCTAAAGCTTCTTAAAACGCGATATCGCATTACATTTCTATGTTTCACGACAAGATATAATATTCATTGCGAAATTTTAGGTATGCCTCGTCTGCACTTCAAAGGTATGTAAATGCCACACATTCTTGCTAGGATATGCGTTTCCAGATGCCTACGTATCGAAGCAATAGAGTTCTAGTACTTCTTAAATCGTGATACCGCATCTCATTTCTATGTTTCATGATAATATATAATAGTTATTGCGAAGTGTTATGTATACCTCGTCTACACCATAAGTATACGTAAGTGCGACACTTCCTTGCTAGGAAATAGCGTTTCCATTTGCTTACTTATCGGAGCAATAGTGTTCTATTGCTTCATTCAACACGATGTCGCAAGTCATTTCAATGATTCATGGTAAATTGCAATGTTCTATGCTATATGTTACATTTATCTGCATCTAGACCCTAAAAGGATGTGAATCCTATACTTACTTGCAACAGAATATCGTTTCCAGATCTCTACGTGTCCAAGCAAAACATTTCTAATACTTCAATCAGCGCGATGTCGCATCTCATTTCAACGTTTCAATGCAAAGAATCTGTAATCATATATCCATAACATTGTGCTTAACTGTTAGAGGTCTTCAATAGAATGTGAACTATATAATTCCATGCAACGGTATGGCGCTCCGTAGTGTCTATCTGTTAAAGCAATCGAGCTAGAATTCTCCATGCAATGCGCTGGCGCATCTCATTTCATCGTTTCAAAGTAAGAATGCTGTAATCTCTTATGCATAGCTCTATGCTTATCTGCTTTAAAACTTCATAAGAATGTAAATTCTACAGCTCCATGCAACAGGATTGCCCTTCGTAGTGTCTACATGTCGAGACAATAGAGTACTAATGCATTATACAATGCCATGACTCATATCATTTCAACGTTTCGAATTAAGTAAGCTGTAATCTTCTATGAAAAGCATTATAATTATCTGCTTCTACTCTACAATAGAATGTGAATTCTATAGATCCAAGCAACAGGAGGGCAGGCACTCCACCATCCTACTGCCTGCCCTGATGCGGGCAAAGGATTCCCAGGGCCACTCAAACCGCGACCAACATCTATCTTATACTCTAACCGATTCATCGTTATGCGTTTTCCATTAAGCTTGCCGGGATCAGTGATATTAATTCGCTCAATCTAAATTATTATTTTCTTTTTAAGTTTCTCGATTTTTTTAGTTTCTCTCACGATATCGTCTATTTCGTTGTACCTTACCCTTACAGTATGGTATATAATCTGTTGTTTGATATTTCTAGGATTTCCTCTTAATAAATGCAATGCTTCCACATATTCTCTTTCTCTTTCTCTTTAGTTACATTGTTGTTATTTTATGCTTTTCACCCTCCACATTCACTCTCTACACCATCTAGGAACAGGCGTTATACGATTACTGCAGGATGACGCCCCGGTCTCGTTACACCGAGATCGAGTGTTCTCTCTTGCATCCGTTGATTTATATATGTTTTATATTGGAGAATATTTCCTCTTATCCTTTGTATTTTTCGAATGAAATTACATTGACAGAAGTACGAGCTAGTTCTGCACGCCTATTTGAAACAACATTAAATCACCTTGTTAAACAATAATATATTAAATGTGACTTGCAATTTTAAATTTAAATTTATAAACATCTAACAGGTAAATATGTTTTTCTTACTATTCATATCATTATACATTCAGTGATTTATTGTGTGCAGTGATTTGATATATTAACTGCTTGATTATATTTTGCAATGAACTTTGCGTACCAAACATTGTTTTTACTCCTGATGGGAGTGGATAGTTCATCGTTTTATATTCTTATATCGCATTGATTATAAAAGTATATGACATCCTTTTTATGCAGTCATGTATAATTAAGTACTGTGACGGTTTTTCCCGTTACAATCCGCAAGAAAAGGGTATATAGAACCAATAATAACGGGGTATCCAGAAGTTTAGTCCGGGGTTATATCGGGGTACAGAATGTCCGCGTGCTTCGGCAACGCGAAGTACAGAGCAATACATTTCCTATCCAGCAAGTATTTCGAAACTGCGAGGTTGGGACTTTTTGGGCGCCAGCTACTCAAGAAGTAGCAAAAACTAATAAACCACGCAACCCGGGGAAACCCGGTGCAAGATAACCCTCGAAATTTCGAAATACTCTTTCGCTCGACTGCTTCTAGCCGAGTGCGCAAATTAGGGTCGCGAGATACTGAACTCACGGCTTCTTTCTAGATTGCCTCGACGCGGTATTACAAAAGGGTATACGACACGCCGCGAATGACCGGGGATCACCACCCGTTATACAATACAAATTACAATACGCGATATCACAATTGCGGCAGGGAACAAATGGGACGCTTTAGCGTATAAGGACTCACGTTCTCGTTTCCAACAAGTATGGATCTCGTTCAGTCCGTCTACCTCTCTCTCTCTCTCTCTCTCTCTCTCTCTCTCTTTCTCTCTCTCTCTCTCTCTCTCTCTCTCTCTCTCTCTCTCTCTCTCGCTAAGTAGTCGCTAAGTCGTTCAGAAGAATAAGAGGCTGTCTTCGTGCTGGCTAGCTCATTATATAGGTTTGCTGGGGGTCTTCGGATCCCCTTAGATCCTCCTTAGGGCTCCTTGATGGGGTAGGGCCATACGCTTCGGTATTGTTCGGGGCATCGATCGGTGGATTTCGGCGATCTTCCCTGATCGCCCCCTCTGGTGTGTCCAGAGGGGGTCCTCTGGATTATTTGAACTGCGGCGTGTGTCGCGCGCCGCGCTTTCCACGGCTCACCTGCAATTCCGCTGCGCATCTTGAGTTTTCCTCTCCATGGGCTCAAGGGAGGGGTAGAGGTCCTTTTCACACCCGAGAACCATCCTGTTTGTCTCCATGGACTATGGCAGCGGTCTTATCGTTGCAGAGCTCTGGATCGTATCCTTCGGGCTTCAGGGTCTCTTCTTGCTCACTTCCCGACTCCTCCACCTTCGAGCCCGTCGCGCTACCTCGGCGCACAGCCCTTCCGCGAACCTGCGGTCTTATTATCCGCCGAAGAGGCGTCTTATGGGTCGCTTCTTCCATCAGCTCGCCAGTCTTATCCGTCGAACGGAGAGAGAGGAATGAACGGGGTGGGGGGGGGGAGGTTCTACCATCGTGTATTTCACGCTCCTCGCAAATACAGCTATCGCAATGGTCCGTGTCGCGCTTCTCGCATGGGTGGTGATCTGCGAGCTAGTCTAACCGAAGCAGGGGGGGGGGGGGGGGGGGTGAGCGAGCCTTGTGACGTCACCACGTCACAGTACATACAAATTTGCGATTAAGTAGCTATGTGTTCAAATTCAATTCCGAATAATGCACTAAAAAGCATCCCAGATAACAAACTGCAAGATGGTAGCGACACCATGCCGGCACTATATTGCCACTTCCGAGGAGTGTCAACTGATTCGTAGTCATCTGTGACCGGATTCGTTAACTAAAATTCCAGAACGTGTTACCAGCACGTTCTAGACAAGCGAATCGCGCAGCACCAGCACCATGGTGACACGCGTATCATCGCTCCATTCATGAATCTCCTCAGCAATGGCGCAGGATCACATTTGGCAATGGGGAACCTGTGCTTTCATACAAATTAGAACCGTTAGATGTCAGTAGATGTTCAGCATATGAGTATTGATAGACATTTTGATGGTCGTTTTCCTATATTTATAGTTATTGAGCGAGTCGTATATATTTCTTTCAATCCATCATAGACTAAAAATATTAATTATAAAAAAATATTACTTATAAAATAAAAATTCATGCTGTTGCGTCCCTAACTTCGCCTTGTGTAATTTTTGAAATAACATGCTGTCATCGTATTTAATGTAACCCTCAATTGCATGAATTTGCAACAATAAATTGAAGAAAATATATATAAAATAAGTGTGTATATTTTTATGACAAAGTAATTATCGACTTTATGGAAAAAATCGCCCTATCGAGCTAGTTTATAGAAAATAATAAAATCGAGTTCTTATATCTTTGTTTTGTGCCGGTGTATCTATTTTGGAATCAAAATAAGTAAATTGCACAGTTTAGTTATTTTTCATATTTGCTTATAATTTTTATGGAAACAGCTTCCCCATTAGTAAATGTCAGCCTACGCCACAACCACGCGTGTAGCTATGGTGAGCTGATAGTGTCATTGTCACGGCCGTGTTGCCCGTGTGCTATATCTCGGTGCAAAATTCCAGAAAAACAAATATACTATGAGTAAAATAATAAACATCATAATATTAAATTTAACTCTGTTCATCGTTGCCTTGTTGGACACATCCATAACAATATACAGGGTGGGGCAGTAATAAGTAGCACCTCAGATATCCACGAAACTATAAGTTTCATAGAAGTTTTTGCTAATATAAAATTGCATAGTACAAAGGGGCCATCCGTTGATGAAAATAGTTTTTTTGTAAGTGGAGTTATGTTGGACATATGAAGGTTACCTTCATTTTTTAAAATGAATTGGTATGTCCATTCTTCCGTAATACGATAGAGCATTTTAAAGCAAGTTTAACGATCTGTAACATGAAGGCATTGAAGGTTACAAAAAGTAAAGAAAGGCGATAATACTCACGGTTTTGATAGTAAATGAAACATACGTATTGTGAACAGTGGTGCAAGGCGTAATACTTACCGTTTACTTCACTGTGAATAAACACTTTTCGAAGGGCATTTCAATAGTTTGCAGCATAAGTTAAACATGATAAGATTAGTATTGAAAAATCGGTTCGAATACGTTTGGTTAGGCTGTTCTTTGTGTCGTTCATTTTATATAAGTACTGAGCTGCGGATTCCTGAGGACAGCTCACAAAATTGTTGAACTATGGAAGATTATCATTGTGAATTTGAATCCAAAGGTAATTAATTTCCATTAGATTGTAAACAGATCTCAATGTTTCATTTTAGATAGTAAGATTAAATACTCTTTACAAAACTACAAGAATGGATACATACCTTTCTGTTATTATTACTTCATAAAGAATTATAATTGCAATTATATAGTTCATTACGATAAAAAATATTTCTCAGAAAATTCTAAATATTAAATAAAAGAATCAAGTAAAACATTTCTAATAATTACGAATATGAAAAATACTTGAACATTCAAATAGAAAGATGTCTAAACAGGAGCTACAAAAGTCAAACATTCAATTTCAATTCCAGAATTCATCTATAAGAGGTAAAATTTTTCGAAAGCTTTAATTACAGTCTTTAATGCAAGCAGTTGGGCAGTATTTCAATTTTTAAGAAAATTGATGAAAGTCAACCATTTTGAAGTGGTCAGAATCTTTGTCGTTTGAGCAATAAGTGAATAATAAATAACTGCATAAATTCCAGGCTTCGATACGTAGTCATCTGGAAACGCATTTCCTAGCAAGGATGCGTGGCATTTTCATTCCTTTGAAGTGTAGACGATGTATGCAACACGTCCCGATGAATATTATATCTTACCATGAAACATAGAAATGAGATGCGGTATCGAGTTTTAAGAAGCATTAGATCTCCATTTCTTCGATATGTAGACATCTGGAAATGCATTTCCTAGCAAGGAAGTGTGCATTTACATTCTTTTGAAGTGTAGACGAGGTATAAATAACACTTCGTAATGAATCTTGTATTATATCATGAAACATAGAATTGCGATGCGACATCGCGTTTTAAGAAGCAATAGAACTCCACTGCTTCGATAGGTAGATATCTGCATACGCTACTTTCTGGCAAGAAAGTGTGGCATTTACATTCTTTTGAAGTGTAGACAAGGTATGCATAACACTACGCAACGAATATTACATCTTATCACGAAACATAGAAATAGGAAGCGATATCGCGTTTTGAGACGCATTAAACCTGTATTGCTTCGATACGTAGACATCTGGGAACGCTATTGCCCAGCAAGGAAGTGTAACATTTACATTCCTTTGGAATGTAGAGGAGGTATACATAACACATCGCAATGACTGCTATATCTTATCATGAAACATAGAAATGAGATAAGATATTGCGTTTCAAGTAGCATTAGAACTCTATTGCTTCGATACGTGGAGACCAGGAAGCACTATTTCCTAGCATGGAAGTGTTGCATTTACTATCTTTTGAAGTGTAGACGAGCTATACATATCACTTCGCTATGAATATTATATCTTATCATGAAACATACAAATGAGATGCGATATCGCGCTTGAGGAAGCATTGGAAATACATTGCTTCGATACGTAGTCATCTGGAAACGCATTTCCTGGCAAGAATGTGTGGCATTCACATTCACTTGAAGTGTAGACGTGGTATACGTAACATTTCGCAATGAATATTATGTCTTATCGTACAACATAGAACTGAGGTGCGATATCGCGCTTTAAGAAGCATTAAAACGCTATTGCTTCTATACGCAGAAATCTGGAAACGCTATTCCCTAGCAAGGAAGTGTGGCATTTATATTCATTTGAAGTGTATACGTCTTATACATAACACTTCGCTGTGAATATTATAACTTATCATGCAACATAGAATTGAGATGCGATATCGCGATTAAAGGAGCATTAGAACTGTATTGCTTCTATACGTAGATATCTGAAACGCATTTCCTAGAAAGGAGGTGTGGCACTTTCATGCTTTTGAAGTGTTGACGAGCTATACATAACACTTCGTAATGAATACTATATCATATCATGGAACATAGAAACGAGATTCTATATCGCGTTTTAAGAAATATTGGAACACTATTTGTTCTATACGTAGATATCTGGAAACGCATTTCCTAGAAAGGAGGTGTGGCACTTACATTCTTTTGAAGTGTAGACGAGGTGTACATAACACTTCGGAATGAATACTATATGTTATCATGAAACATACAAATGAGATGCGATATCGCGTTTTAAGGAGCATCAGAACTCTATTGCTTCGATACATAGAAATCTGGAAACGCTTTTCCTAGCAAGGAAGTGTGGCATTTACATTCTTTTGAAGTGTATTCGAGGTATACCTAACACTTCGCAATGAATATTATATCTTATCGTGAAACACAAAACTGAAATGCGTTATCGTGTTTTAAGAAGCGATACAACTCTATTGCTTCGATATGTAGTCATCTGGAAACGATATTTCCTAGCAAGGATGTGTGACATTTACATTCTTTGGAAATGTAGACGAGGTATACATAAACCTTCGCAATGAATAATTATATCTTATCATGAAACATAGAACTGCGATGCGATATCGCTTTTTAAGAAGCATAAGAACTCTGTTGCTTCGATACGTAGACGTCTGGAAACGCATTTCCTAGAAAGGAGGTGTGGAATTTACATTCTTTTCAAGTGTAGACGAGGTATACATATCTCTTCGCAATGAATATTATATCTTATCGTGATACATAGAACTGAGATGCGATGTCGCGTTTGAAGAAGCGTTACAACCCTATAGCTTCGATACGTAGAAATCTGGAAACGCTATTTCCTAGCAAGGAAATGTGGCATTTACATTCGTTTGATGTGTAGACGAGGTATACATAACACTTCGCTGTGAATATTAAAGCTTATCATGCAACATAGAATTGAGAAGCGATATCGCGTTTAAAGGATCATTAGAACTGTATTGCTTCGATACGTAGAAATCTGGAAACGCTATTTCCTAGGAAGGAAATGTGGCAGTTACATTCTTTTGATGTGTAGACGAGGTATACATAACACTTCACAATGAATTTTATATCATATCGTGAAACATAGAAATGAGACGCGATATCGCGTTTTAAGACGCATTAGAACTCTAATGCTTTGATACGTAGACATCTGGAAACGCATTTCCTAGCAAGGAATTGTGGCATTTACATTCTTTTGATGTGTAGACGAGCTATACATAACACTTCGCAATGAATACTATATCATATCATGGAACATAGAAACGAGATTCTATATCGCGTTTTAAGAAATATTGTAACACTATTGGTTCTATACGTAGATATCTGGAAACGCATTTCCTAGAATGGAGGTGTGGCACTTACATTCTTTTGAAGTGTAGACGAGGTGTACATAACACTTCGGAATGAATACTATATGTTATCATGAAACACAAATGAGATGCGATATCGCGTTTTAAGGAGCATCAGAACTCTATTGCTTCGATACGTAGACATCTGCAAACGCTATTTCCTAGCACGGACGTGTCGCATTTACATTCCTTTGAAGTGAATACGAGGTGTACATGACACTTCGCAATGAATATTATATCTTATCACGAAACATAGAAATGAGAGGCGATATCGCGATATAAGTAGCATTAGAACTCTATCGCTACGATACGTAGACATCTGCAAATGCTATTTCCTAGCAAGCAATAGTCGCATTTACATTCTTTTGAAGTGAATACGAGGTATACATGACACTTCGCAATGAATATTATATCTTATCATGAAGCATATAAATGAGATGCTATGTCGCGTTTTGAGAAGCATCAGAACTCTATTGCTACGATACGTAGACACCTGCAAACGCTATTTCCGAGCAAGGAAGATTCGCATTTACATTCTTTTGAAGTGAATACGAGGTATGCATGACACTTCGCAATGAACATTATATCTTATCATGTAACATAGAAGTGAGATGCGATATAGCGTTTTAAGAAGCATTAGATTCCTATTGCCTCGATGCGTAGACATCTGCAGACGCTATTTCCAAGCAAGGAATAGTTGCATTTACATTCTTTTGAAGTGAATACGAGGTATACATGACACTTCGCAATGAATATTATATCTATTCAAGAAACATAGAAGTGAGATGCGATATCGAGTTTTAAGAAGCATTAGAACTCTATTGCCTCGATGCGTAGACATCTGCAGACGCTATTTCCTAGCAAGGATGTGTCGCATTTACATTCGTTTGGTGTGAATAGGAGGTATACATGACACTTCGCAATGAATATTATACCTTATCACGAATCATAGAAATTAAATGCGACATCTCGTTTTAAGAAGTTTAGGGCTCTATTGCTACGATACGTAGACATCTGCGAACGCTATTTCCTAGGATGGAAACGTCGCATTTACATTCTTTTGAAGTGAATACGAGGTATACATGACTCTTCGCAATGAATATTATACCTTACCATGAAACATAGAAGAGAGATGCGATATCGCGATTTAAGTAGCATTAGAACTCTATTGCTACGATACGTAGACATCTGCAAACGCTATTTCCTAGCAAGCAATATTCGCATTTAGTTTCTTTTGAATTGAATACGAGGAGTACATGACACTTCGCAATGAATATTATATCTTATCACGAAACATAGAAATGAGATGCGATATCGCGATTTAAGAAGCACTAGAACTCTATTTTTACGATACGTAGACATCGGCAAACGCTATTTCCTAGCATGGAAGTGTCGCATTTACATTCTTTTGAAGTGAGTACGAGATATACATAACAATTCGCAATGAATATTGTATCTTATCACGAAACATAGAAATGAAATGCGACATCTCGTTTTAAGTAGCATTAGAACCCTATTGCTACGATACATAAATATCTGCAAACGCTATTTCCTAGCATGGAAGTGTCGCATTTACATTCTTTTGAAGTGAATTCGAGGTATACATGACACTTCGCAATGAATATTATATCTTATCATGAAACATGGAAATGAAATGCAATATCGCGTTTTAAGAATCGTTAGAACTCTTTTGCTACGATACGTAGACCTCTGCAAACGCTATTTCCTAGCAAGGAAGTGTCGCATTTACATTCTTTTGAAGCGAATACGAGGCGTACACGACAATTCGCAATGAATATTATATCTCATCATGAAACATAGAAATGAGATGCGATATCGCGTTTTAAGAAGTGCCAGAACGCTATTGCTACGATACGAACATATCTGCAATCGCTATTTCCTAGAAAGGAAGTGTCGCATTTACATTCATTTGAAGTGAATACGAGGTATAAGTGAAACTTCGCAATGAATATTATATCTTATCATGAAGCATAGAAATGAGATGTGATATCGCGTTTAAGAAGCGTTAGAACTCTATTGCTACGATACGTAGACCTCTGCAAACGCTATTTCCTAGTAAGGAAGTGTCGCATTTACATTCTTTTGATGTGAATAGGAGGTGTACGTGACACTTCGCAGTGAATATTATACCTCGTCATGAAACATAGGAGTGAGATGCGATATCGCGTTTTAACCAGTATTAGAACACTATTGCTACGATACGTAGACATCTGCAAACGCTACTTCCAAGCAAGGAAGTGTCGCATTTACATTCATTTGAAGTGAATACGTGGTATACATGACACTTCGGAATGGATATTATATCTTTTCATGAATATATAGGATTGAGATGCGATATCGCGTTTTATGAAGCATTAGAACCCTATTTCTGCGATACGTAGACATTTGCAAACGCTATTTCCTAACAAGGAAGTGTCGCATTTACATTCTTTTGAAGTGAATACGAGGTATACATGACACTTCGCAATGAATATTATATCTTATCGTGAAACATAGAAACGAGATGCGACATCTCGTTTTAAGATGCATTAGATATCTATTGTTTCGATACATAGACATCTGGGAACGCTACTTCCTTGCAAGTAAGTGTCGCATTTACATTCTTTTGAAGCAAATACGAGGTATACATCACATTTCGCAATGGATATTATGGCTTATCATGAAACATAGAATTGAGTTGCGATATCGCGTTCTATGAAGCATTAGAACCCTATTGCTCCGATACGTAGACATTTGCAAACGCTATTTCCTAGCAAGGAAGTGTCGCTTTTACATTCTATTGAAGTGAATAGGAGGTGTACGTGACACTTCGCAATGAATATTATACCTTATCATGAAACATAGAAGTGAGATGCGATATGGCGTTTTAAGCAGTATTAGAACTCTGTGTTTACGGTACGTAGACATCTGCAAACGCTATTTCCTAGAAAGGTAGTGTCGCATTTACATTCTTTTGATGTGAATACGAGGTATACATGACACTTCGCAATGAACATTATACCTTATCATGAAACATAGAAATGGGATGCGATATCGCGATTTAAGTAGCATTAGAACTCCATTGCTACCATACGTAGGCATCTGCAAACGCTATTTCCTAGCAAGGAATAGTCGCATTTACATTCGTTTGGAGTGAATACGAGGTATGCATGACACTTCGCAATGAACATTATATCATATCATGTAACATAGAAGTGAGATGCGATATCGCGTTTTAAGAAGCGTTAGAACTCTATTGCTACGATATGTAGACCTCTGCAAACGCTATGTCCTAGCAAGGAAGTGTCGCATTTACATTCTTTTGAAGTGAATAGGAGGTGAACGTGAAACTTCGCAATGAATATTATACCTTATCCTGAAACACAGAATTGAGATTCGATATCGCATTTTATGAAGCATTAGAACCCTATTGCTCCGATACGTAGACATTTGCAAACGCTATTTCCTAGCAAAGAATTGTCGCATTTACATTCTTTTGAAGTGAATACGAGGTATACATGACACTTCGCAATGAATATTATTTCTTGTCATGAAACATAGAAATGAGATGCGATATCCCGTTAATAGAAACATTAGAACTCTATTGCAACGATACGTAGACATCTGCAAACGCTATTTCCTAGCAAGGAAGTGTCGCATTTACATTCTTTTGATGTGAATACGAGGTATACATGACACTTCGCAATGAATATCATACCTTATGATGAAACATAGGAGTGTGGTGCGATATCGCGTTTTAAGATGCACTAGAACTCTATTGCTACGATACGTAGACATCTGCAAACGCTATTCCCTAGCACGGAAGTGTCTCATTTACATTTTTCGGTAGTGAATACGATGTATACATAACACTCCACAATGTATATTATATCTTATCTCGAAACATAGAAATGAAATGCAACATCTCGTTTTAAGTAGCATTAGAACTCTATCGCTACGATATGTAGACATCTGCAAACGCTATTTCCTAGCATGCAAGTGTCGCATTTACATTCTTTTGAAGTGAATACGTGGTATACATGACACTTCGCAATGAATATTATATCCTATCATGAAGCATAGAAGAGAGATGCGATATCGCGTACTAAGAAGCATTAGAACTCTATTGCTACGATACGTAGACATCTGCAAAGGCTATTTCCTAGCATGGAAGGGTCGCATTTACATTCTTTTGTAGTGAGTACGAGGTATACATGACACTTCGCAATGAATATTATATCTGATCATGAAACATAGAAGTGAGATGCGATATCGCGTTTTAAGAAGCATTAGAACTCTATTGCTACGATACGTAGTCATCTGCAAACAATATTTCCTAGCAAGGAAGTGTCGCATTTACATTCTTTTCAAGTGAATACGAGGTATACATGGCACTTCGCAATGAATAATATATCTTATCACGAAACATAGAAATGAAATGCGACATCTCGTTCTAAGAAGCATTAGAACTCTATTGCTACGATACGTAGACATCTGCAAACGCTATTTCCTAGCATGGAAGGGTCGCATTTACATTCTTATGAAGTGAATACGAGATGTACATGACACTTCGCAATGAATATTATATCTTATCATGAAACATAGAAGTGAGATGCGATATCGCGTTTTAAGAAGAATTAGAACTCTATTGCTACGATACGTAGTCATCTGCAAACAATATTTCCTAGCAAGGAAGTGTCGCATTTACATTCTTTTCAAGTGAATACGAGGTATACATAACACTCCACAATGAATATTATATCTTATCACGAAACATAGAAATGAAATGCGACATCTCGTTTTAAGAAGCATTAGAACTCTGTTGCTACGATACGTAGACATCTGCAAACTCTATTTCCTTGCATGGAAGTGTCGCATTTACATTCGTTTGAAGTGAATACGAGGTATACATAGCATTACACAATGAATATTATATCTTATTACGAAACATAGAAATGAAATGCGACATCTCGTATTTAGTAGCATTAAAACTCTATTGCTACGATGCGCAGACATCTGCAAACGTTATTTCCTAGCAAGGAAGTGTCGCATTTACATTCTTTTGAAGTGAATACGAGGTATACATAACATTCCACAATGAATATTATATCTTATCTCGAAACATAGAAATGAAATGCAACATCTCGTTTTTAGTAGCATTAAAACTCTATTGCTACGATACGTAGACATCTGCAAATGCTATTTCCTAGCATGGAAGTGTCGCATTCACATTCTTTTGAAGTGAATACGAGGTATACATAACACTCCATAATGAATAATATTTCTTATCATGAAACATAGCAGTGATATGCGACATCTCGTTCTAAGAAGCATTAGAACTCTATTGCTACGATACGTAGACATCTGCAAACGCTATTTCCTAGCATGGAAGTGCCGCATTTACATTCTTTTGAAGATAATACGAGGTATACATGACACATCGCAATGAATATATTATATCTTATCATGAAACTTAGAAGTGAAATGCGATATCGCGTTTTAAGAAGCATAAGAACTCTATTGCTACGATACGTAGACATCTGCAAACGCTATTTCCTAGCATGGAAGTGTCGCATTTACATTCTCTTGAAGTGAATACGAGGTATACATAACACTCTACAATGAATATTATATCTTATCACGAAACATAGGAATGAAATGCGACATCTCGTTTTGAGAAGCATTAGTACTCTATTCCTACGATACGTAGACATCTGCAAACGCTATTTCCTAGCATGTAAGTGTCGCATTTACATTCATTTGAAGTGAATACGAGGTATACATGGCACTTCGCAATGAATATTATAACTTATCATGAAACATAGTAATGAAATACGACTTCTCATTTTAGGAAGCATTAGAACTCTATTGCTACGATACGTAGACATCTGCAAACGCTATTTCCTAGCATGGAAGTTTCGCATTTACATTCTTTTGAAGTGAATACGAGATATACATGACACTTCGCAATGGATACTATATCTTATCATGAAACATAGAAGTGAGATGCGATATCGCGTTTTAAGAGGCATTAGAATTCTATTCCTACGATACCTAGACACTTGCAAACGCTATTTACTAGCATGGAAGTGTCGCATTTACATACTTTTGAAGTGAATACGAGGTGTACATGACACTTCGCAATGAATATTATATCTTATCATGAAACATAGAATTGAGATGCGATATCGCGTTTTAGAAGCATTAGAACCCTATTGCTACGATACGTAGACATCTGCAAACGCTATTTCCTAGCATGGGAGTGTCGCATTTACATTCTTTTGTAGTGAATACGAGATATACATGACACTTCGCAATGAATATTATATCTTATCATGAAACATAGAAGTGAGATGCAATATCGCGTTTTAAGAAGCATTAGAACTCTATTGCTGTGAAACGTAGACATCTGCAAACAATATTTCCTAGCATGTGAGTTTCGCATTTACATTCTGTTGAAGTGAATACGAGGTATACATGACACTTCGCAATGAATATTATATCTTATCATGAAACATAGAAGTGAGATGCGATATCGCGTTTTAAGAAGCATTAGAACTCTATTCCTACGATACGTAGACATCTGCAAAAAATATTTCCTAGCAAGGAAGTGTCGCATTTACATTCTTTTCAAGTGAATACGAGGTATACATAACACTGCACAATGAATATTATATCTTATCACGAAACATGGAAATGAAATGCGACATCTCGTTTTGAGAAGCATTAGAACTCTATTGCTACGATACGTAGACATCTGCAAACGCTATTCCCTAGCATGGAAGTGTCGCAATTACATTTTTCTGAAGTGAATACGAGGTATACATAACACTCCACAATGTATATTATATCTTATCTCGAAACATAGAAATGAAATGCAACATCCCGTTTTAAGTAGCATTAGAACTCTATCGCTACGATATGTAGACATCTGCAAACGCTATTTCCTAGCATGCATGTGTCGCATTTACATTCTTTTGAAGTTAATACGAGGTATACATGACACTTCGGAATGAATATTATATCTTATCATGAAACATAGGAATGAGGTGCGATATCGCATTTTAAGAAGCATAAGAACTCTATTGCTACGATACGTAGACATCTGGAATCGCTATTCCCTAGCATGGAAGTGTCGCATTTACATTCTTTTGGATTGAATACGAGGTATACATGACACTTCGCAATGAGTATTATATCTTATAATGAAACATAGGAATGAGATGCGATATCGCGTTTTGAGAAGCGTTAGAACTCTTTTGCTAATATACGTAGACATCTGCAAACGCTACTTCCTAGCATGGAAGTGTCGCATTTACATTCTCTTGAAGTGAATACGAGGTATACATGACACTTCGCAATGAATATTATATCTTATCATGAAACATAGAAGTGAGATGCGATATCGCGTTTTAAGAAGCATTAGAACTCTATTGCTACGATACGTGCACATCTGCAATCGCTATTTCCTAGCATGGAAGTGTAGCATTTACATTAATTTGAAGTGAATACGAGGTATACATAACACTTCGCAATGAATATTATATCTTATCTCGAAACATAGAAGTGAGATGCGATATCGCGATTTAAGGAGCACTAGAACTCTATTGCTACGATGCGTAGACACCTGCAAATGTTATTTCCTAGCAAGGAATTGTCGCACTTACATTCCATTAAAGTGAATACGAGGTATACATAACATTACACAATGAATATTATATCTTATCACGAAACATAGAAATGAAATGCGACATCTCGTTTTAAGAAGCATTAGAACTCTATTCCTACGATACGTAGACATCTGCAAACTCTTTTTCCTAGCATGGAAGTGTCGCATTTACATTCATTTGAAGTGAATACGAGGTATACATGGCACTTCGCAATGAATATTATATCTTATCACGAAACATAGAAATGAGATGCGGTATCGCGACTTAAGAGGCATTAGAACTCTATTGTTTCGATACGGAGACAACTGCAAACGCTATTTCCTAGCAAGTAAGTGTCGCATTTACATTCATTTGAAGTGAATACGTGGAATAAGTGACACTTCGCAATGGATATTATATCTTATCATGAAATATAGAAATCAGATGCGATATCGAGTTTTAAGAAGCATTGGAACTCTATTGCTACGATTCGTAGATATCTGGAGACGCTATTTCCTAGCACGGTAGTGTCGCATTTACATTCTTTTGATGTGAATACGTGGTATACACGACAATTCGCAATGAATATTATATCTTTTCATGAAACATAGAAATGAGATGCGATATCGCGTTATAAGAAGCATTAGAACTCTATTGCTACGATACGTAGATATCTGGAGAGGCTATTTCCTAGAAAGGAAGTGTCGCATTTACGTTCATTTGAAGTGTAGACGAGGAATACATAACACCTCGCAATGAATATTATATCTTATCATGAGACATAGAGATGAGGTGCGATATCTCGCTTTAAGGAGAATTAGAACTCTATAGCTTCGATACAGAGATATCTGGGAACGTAACTTCCTAGAAAGGAAGTGTCGCATTTTGTGACGTCAGGCGTACCGCCTGCCACCCATCAACCTCGTCGCACCCCCCAGCATCAACCCCTGGACGCATGCAACCAGCCAAACTCGCCTGCAGAACCAGCAACTGGAAGTTTTCGCGCGCGCATACCTGCACGCGCTCACTCACACCGAGTTCCGCTGCCTCACTCGCACCGCCGAGTATACCTGTCTCGCTCGTACCGGGCACCAGTGTCTCACTCGCACCACCGATTATACCTGTCTCGCCCGCACTAAGGACGGGCAGCCCTATCTCCCTCGCACCGAGGGTTCCGTCCTGCAGGAAGACGTAGCCGCAGCCCATCACCTGAATGGGGTCTTTTCCAATTCCGGGAACAGGATCTGCTAGACCCTATATATTACTTCTAAGCTAGGACATACATACCATATCATGACGCATATATGAGAATTCTTAGATCTAAGTTACACTAAGTAAGATGCGTCCGGCCAGCGGCATGCGCCGCTAGCCCCACCACGAGCCGCGGGTCCCCACTCGCTGGACCGCGCGCTCTCCGCCTCGAGACGCGAGTCCCCCAGTCGCGGAACTTGCGATCTCCCTACCACGAGCGTCCGCGACCGTAGCGCCCCGCGAACCGAGGAGGTCAGAGACGCGTCTCCAGAGCACACACTCTGACTCGAGATCTCCTACCGAGGAGTCGAAACCTCTAGTTCTAGATCGTTAGCCACCTCAATGTGGGGTTCAGGCATCGTATTTCTATTTCCATTCTAACTTAGTCTTAGACTTAGAATAATTCCAGTTATTATATACTTTAAACCTAGAATATATTTTATTTTTACTATTACTATATCCAAGTACAAGTTCTTTTAGCAAGTCTACTATTTCCACATCCATTAATTTTATCAAGTGTTTATAATACTAGTTCTACTTTTAACATTACATTTAACTACGAATTCTTCCACGGGTTCTTCCATACAACTGGGGTTGATCTTCATCAAATTGAAGGAGTATAGAAATCGGCTTTGTGACGTTGAGACCACCGCTTACCCTTCAGATCTTAGTCGAAAGTACAGAAAAACCTGGTGAATGAATCGTGCTTCCGGTTTGCGAAGAACGCGACGTGCGAGTAGGAAGAATTTCATAGGATCACTTGTGCGTGAATATTTGGAGGGCATTCCGAGAGTCCTCGTATACCAGCAAACTGCCTTCGCACCAGCCCAGACGCCGCTTTCCGAAACGACCGTACACGCTTCCGATCCAGACACCACGACGCATCACTCCGATTCTGCCACATTCAGCATCATCGCTGAATTCCGACCGCCGTCCTCCTCTTCGCTGGCGACTGATCGAGATTTCCGTAGCAGCCAACAGAACGAAATCCGCTACGATCCCAGCGAAAGATCCTCCACGCCGTTTCTACGTACAAATCGAGAGAAGTCATCGAAAGATAGGGTCATTCCCTTATTATCGCGAGTGATTTCGCTAGTGTCGCGTCAGCCGAAATTGACGGACACGGTCTTAACGCGATCCCGCGAACCGAATTACTGAAAAATAGGCTCGTGTCGTAAAGCCTCCGGAGCAGCGGAAAATAGTTTCACCGGACGTGATACCTCGTATTCACCTCAAATGAATGTAAATGCGACACTTCCTTGCTAGGAAATAAGGTTTTCAGATATCTACGTATCGAAGAAATAGAGCTCTAATGCTTCTTGAAACGCCATATCCAATCTCATTTCTATGTTTCACCATAAGATATAATATTCATTCCGAAGTGTCATGTATACACCGTATTCCTCTCAAGAGAATGCAAATGCAACACTTCCTTTCTAGGGAATTACGTTTCCACATGTCTACGCATCGAAGCAATAGATTTCTAATGTTTCTTAAAACACGATATCGCATCTCATTTCTATGTTTCATGATAAGATATAATATTCATTGTGCAGTGTTATGTATACCTCGTATTCACAACAAAAGAATGTAAATGCGACACTTCCTTGCTGGGAAATAGCGTTTCCAGATATCTACGTATCGAAGCAATAGAGTTCTAATGCTTCTCAAAACGCGATATCGCATCTCATTTCTATGTTTCATGATAAGATATAATATTCATTGTGGAGACTTAGGTGTACCTCGCATTCACTTCAAAATAATATAAATGCGACACTTCCTTGCTAGGAAATAGCGCTTGCAGATATCTACATAACGAAGCAATAGAGTCTTAAAGCTTCTTGAAACGAGATATCGCATCACATTTCTACGTGTCATGGTAAGATATAGTATTGATTGCGATGTGTTATGTATTCCTCGTCTACATTTCAAACGGATGTAAATGCGACACTTCCTTGCTGGGAAATAGAGTCTCCAGATATGTACCTATCGTGGCAATAGAGTTCAACGGCTTCTCAAAACGCGATATAGCGTCTGATTTCTATGTCTCATTATAAGATATAATATTCATTGCGAAGTGTCATGTATACCTCGTATACACTTGAAATGAATGAGAAGGAGACACTTCCTTGCTAGGAAGTAGCGTTTGCAGATGTCTACGTATCGAAGCTGTAGGGTTCTAATGCTTCTTAAATCGCGATATAGCATCTCATTTCTATGTCTCATGATAGGATATAATATTCATTGCGAAGTGTTATGTATTCCTCGTATTCAATTCAAAGATATGTAAATGCGACACTTCCTTGCAAGGAAATAGCGTTTCCAGAAGTCTACGTATCGAAGCAATAGAGTTCTAATGCATTTTAAATCGCGATATAGCATCCCATTTCTATGTTTCATGATAAGATATAATATTCATTGTGGAGACGTAGGTATACGTCATATTCACTTCAAAAGTGTGTAAATGCGACACTTCCTTGCTAGGGAATAGTGTTTCCAGATGTCTACGTATCGTAGCAACTGGGTTCTAGTGCTTCTAAAACGCGATATCGCATCACACTTCTATGTTTCATGATAAGATATAATATCCATTGCGAAGTATCATGCATACCTCGTATTCACTTCAATGGAATGTAAGTGCGACACTTCCATGCTAGGAAATAGCGTTTGCAGATGTCTACGTATCGTAGCAAGAGAGTTCTAATGCTTCTTAAAACGCGATATCGCATCTCACCTCTATGTTTCATGATAAGATATAATATTCATTGCGAAGTGTCATGTATACCTCGAATTCACTTCAAAAGAATGTAAACGCGACACTTCCTTGCTAGGAAATAGCGTTTACAGATGTCTACGTATCGTAGCAATAGAGTTCTAATGCTTCTTAAATAGCGATATCGCATCTCGTTTCTATGTTTCATGATAAGATATAATATTCATTGTGCAGTGTCATGTATACCTCGTATTCCCTTCAAAAGAATGTAAATGCGACACATCCTTGCTAGGAAACTGCGTTTGCAGATGTCACCGTATCGAAGCAACAGAGTTCTAACGCTTCTTAAAACGCGATATCGCATTCCATTTCTATGTTTCATGTTAAGATATAGAATTCATTGCGAGGTGTCATGTGTACCGCGTATTCATTTCAAAAGAATGTAAATGCGACACTTCCTTGCTTGGAAGTAGCATTTGCAGATGTCTACGTGTCACAGCAATAGACTTCTAATGCTTCTTAAATCGCGATATCGCATCTCATTTCTATGTTTCATGATAAGATATAGAATTCATTGCGAGGTGTCATGTGTACCGCGTATTCATTTCAAAAGAATGTAAATGCGACACTTCCTTGCTTGGAAGTAGCATTTGCAGATGTCTACGTGTCACAGCAATAGACTTCTAACGCTTCTTAAATCGCGATATCGCATCTCATTTCTATGTTTCATGATAAGATATAATATTCATTGTGCAGTGTCATGTATACCTCGTATTCCCTTCAAAAGAATGTAAATGCGACACTTCCTTGCTAGGAAATAGCGTTTATAGATGTCTACGTATCGTAGCAATAGAGTTCTAATGCTTCTTAAATAGCGATATCGCATCTCTTTTCTATGTTTCATGATAAGATATAATATTCATTGCGAAGTGTTTTGTATTCCTCGTCTACACTTCAGATGAATGTAAATGCGACACTTCCTTTGTAGGAAATGGCATTTGCAGATGTCTCCGTATCGAAGCAATAGAGATCTAATGCTTTTTAAATCGCCATATCGCATATCATTTCTATGTTTCCTGATAAGATATAATATTCATTGTGGAGACTTAGGTATACCTCGTATTCACTTCAAAAGAATGTAAATGCGACACTTCCATGCTAGGAAATAGCGTTTGAAGATGTCTACGTATCGAAGCAATAGAGTTCTAATGCTTCTTAGAACGGGATATCGCATCCCAATCGTATGTTTCATGATAAGATATAATATTCATAGCGAAGTGTCATGTATACCTCGTATTCACTTCAAAACAATGTAAATGCGACACTTCCATGCTAGGGAATAGCGTTTGCAGATGTCTCCGTATCGAAGCAATAGGATTCCAATGCTTCTTAAATCGCGATATCGCATCACATTTCGACGTTTCGTGATAAGATATAATATTCATTGTGGAGTGTTATGTAATTCTCGTATTCACTTCAAAAGCATGTAAATGCGAAACTTCCCTGCTAGGTAATAGCGTTTCCAGGCGTCTACATATCGTAGCAATAGGGTTCCAATGCTTCTTAAAACGCGATATCGCATCTCATTTCTATGTCTCATGATAAGATATAATATTCATTGCGAAGTGTTGTGTATTCCTCGTCTACACTTCAAAAGAATTTAAATACCTCACTTCCTTGCTAGGAAATTCGTTTCCTGGAGTCCACGTATCGAAGCAATGGTGTTCTAATGCTTCTCAAATCGCGACAACGCATCTCATTTCTATGTTTCATGATAAGATATCATATTCATCGCAATCTGTTATGTATACCTCGCATACACTCAATAGAATGTAAATATCACATGTGCTTTCTAGGAAATAGCGTTTCCAGATGTCTACGTATCGAAGCAATGGAGTTCTAATGCTTCTTAAAACGCGATATCGCATCTCATTTCTGTATTTCATGATAAGATATGATATGCATCGCGAAGTGCTATGTATACCTCGTCTATACTTCAATAGAATGTAAATGTCACCCGTCCTTGCTAGGAAATAGCGTTTCTAGATGTCTACGTATCGAAGGAATAGAGTTCTGTTTCTTCTTAAAACGCTATATCGCATCTCATTTCATTGTTTCATGATATGACATAATATTCATTGCAAAGTGTTATGTGTACCTCATCTACAATTCAAAAGAATGTAAATGCAACACTTCCTTGCTAGGAAATGTGTTTCCAGATATCTACGTATCGAAGCAGTAGAGTTCTAATTCTTGTTAGAACGCGATAACGCATCTCATTTCTATGTTTCATGATCAGATATAATATTCATTGTGGAGACGTAGGTATACCTCGTATTCACTTCAAAAGAATGTAAATGCGACACTTCCTTGCTAGGAAATAGCGTCTGCAGATGTCTGCGTATCGAAGCAATAGGGTTCTTATGCTTCTTAGAACGGGATACCGCATCTCATTTCTATGTTTCATAATAAGATATAATATTCATTGCGAAGTGCTATGTATACCACGTCTACACTTCAAAAGAGTGTAAATGCCACACTTCCTTGCTAGGAAATGTCGCTTCCAGGTGTCTACGAAAATGGAAAGTAGCGAGCAGAAAAAGAAACTGATGGAGCTACAAAGTAGATTGATACATCCGTCAAATGATGATTCTAGGTTATTAAAATCTGTTAATTAAAGAACTATTGCAAAAATCAAGTATAATCAATTTTACTTCTGCTCAAAGGCTATAATAGAATTGGACCGAAATGGGTACAAAACAGGCAATTATATCTATACGTTCTATTCTATGCAAAGGCAAATATTTCAAAGAGAAAAGATGTGTTACTTACAAATTACTTATGTTCCTAGATATCTCACTAATTCAGGTTTCTTGTCTTGCAGAACTTATCATTCATGTAACATGTAAAGGGGTCGAAGACTAGTAAAAGATTTTTATATTTCATAGCCTCACTGGATACGTCGATTGGATGACGTAAAATATCGGACATTAATTGCATCTACATCTTCAGACCTTAAATATATAATTGCAACAACATATTTAATAGTATTTTAATAACATTTTTCTAATTGTTTATATCTATGTCTAATAAATATATATTAATCGAATAAGTTGCTTTACCAAAGAATAAAAGTATCTGAGGCTTACAAATCGGAGCATTACATAACAAACGTGCATCACATATATAATATTACATGTAACGAAAGATGAAGACCAAAAAGATCGTACATAAGTTGAATCCACAATGCGGTCATAGAGATACAGAAACGGCAAAAATTCCAAACAATAATTTAAAAAATTCAAAAAGGGGGGAGTGAAAATCCATCTCCTTGACGATGATAAGGAACAAGTCTGCCTCATGCACTACAATATCCCAAACAGCCAGCGATTGGCACGCCAATCACAACGGATGGAACGAATTCCGTGACAGAACTGTGCTAACAAAGTGCTCCTACTCAGCTTTCGAAATGGCATACTGTTAGTACTGGGGCGGCATTCGTATCACGGCACTATTAAAGCACCGAGATATAGCACACGGGCTACACGGCCGTGACAATGACACTATCAGCTCACCATAGCTACACGCATGGTTGTGGCGTAGGCTGACATTTACTAATGGGGAAGCTGTTTCCATAAAAATTATAAGCAAATATGAAAAATGACTAAACTGTGCAATTTATTTATTTTGATTCCAATATAGATACACCGGCACGAAACAAAGATATAAGAACTCGATTTTATTATTTTCTATAAACTAGCTCGATAGGGCGATTTTTTCCATAAAGTCGATAATTACTTTGTCATAAAAATATACACACTTATTTTATATATATTTTCTTCAATTTATTGTTGCAAATTCATGCAATTGAGGGTTACATTAAATACGATGACAGCATGTTATTTCAAAAATTACACAAGGCGAAGTTAGGGACGCAACAGCATGAATTTTTATTTTATAAGTAATATTTTTTTTTATAAATAATATTTTTAGTCTATGATGGATTGAAAGAAATATATACGACTCGCTCAATAACTATAAATATAGGAAAACGACCATCAAAATGTCTATCAATACTCATATGCTGAACATCTACTGACATCTAACAGTTCTAATTTGTATGAAAGCACAGGTTCCCCATTGCCAAATGTGATCCTGCGTCATTGCTGAGGAGATTCATGAATGGAGCGATGATACGCGTGTCACCATGGTGCTGGTGCTGCGCGATTCGCTTGTCTAGAACGTGCTGGTAACACGTTCTGGCATTTTAGTCAACGAATCCGGTCACAGATGACTACGAATCAGATGACACTCCTCGGAAGTGGCAATATAGTGCCGGCACGGTGTCGATACCATCTTGCCGTTTGTTATCTGGGATGCTTTTTAGTGCATTATTCGGAATTGAATTTGAATACATAGCTACTTAATCGCAAATTTGTATGTACTGTGACGTGGTGAAGTCACAAGGCTCGCTCACCCACCAACCCCTGCTTCGGTTAGACTAGCTCGCAGATCACCACCCATGCGAGAAGCGCGACACGGACCATCGCAATAGCTGTATCTGCGAGGAGCGTGAAATACACGATGGTAGAACCACCCCCCCCCCCCCCGTTCGTTTCTCTCTCTCCGTTCTACGGATTAGACTGGCGAGCTGATGGAAGAAGCGACCCATAAGACACGTTTTCGGCGGATAATAAGACCGCGGGTTCGCGGAAGGGCTGTGCGCCGAGGTAGAGTGACAGGCTCGACGGTGGAGGAGTCGGGAAGTGAGCAAGAAGAGACACTGAAGCCCGAAGGATAGGATCCAGAGCTCTGCAACGATAAGACCGCTGCCAAAGTCCATGGAGACAAACAGGATGGTTCTCGGGTGTTAGAAGGACCTCTACCCCTACCCATTAGTACTCTATTGCTTCGATACGTAGACATCTGGAAACGCTATTCCCTAGCAAGGAAGTGTTGCATTTACATTCTTTTGACGTGTAGACGAGAATACAAGACACTTCGCAATGAATATTATATCTTATCATGAAAAATAGAAATGAGATGCGATATCGCGTTCTAAGAAGCATTAGAACTTTATTGCTTCGATAGGTAGACATCCGGAAACGCTATTTCTTAGCCAGCATGTGTGGCATTTACATTCTTTTGAAGTGTAGACGAGGTACACATGACACTTCGCAATGAAGATTATATTTTATCGTGAAACATAGAAATGAGATGCGATATCGCGTTTTAAGAAGCATTAGAAATTTATTGCTTCGATACGTAGACATCTGCAAACGCTACTTCCTAGCAAGGAAGTGTCGCATTTAAATTCTTTTGAAGTGAATACAAGGTTTACATATCACTCCACAATGCAAATTATATCTTATCATGAAACATAGAAATGAGATGCGATATCGCGATATATGAAGCATTATAACTCCATTGCTACAATACGTAGACATTTGCAAACTCTATTTCCTAGCAAGGAAGTGTCGCCTTTACATTCTTTTGAAGTGAATACGAGGTATACGTATCACTCCACAATGCATATTATATCTTATTATGAAGCATAGAAATGAGATGCAATATCGCGATTTAAGAAGCTTTAAAACTCTATTGCTTCGATACGTAGACATCTGCAAACGCTACTTCGTAGCAAGAAAGTGTCGCACTTACATTCATTTGAAGAGTATGCGAGGTATACATAACACGTCGCAATGAATATTATAATTTATCATGAACCCTAGAAATGAGGTGCGATATCGCGTTCTAGGAAGAATTAGAAATCTATTGCTTCGATACGTAGATATCTGGTAACTCTATTTCTTAGTAAGGAAGTGTGTTATTTACATGATTTTGAAGTGTAGACGAGGTATACATAATACTTCGCAATGAATATTATATCACATCATGAAACGTGATGCGATATCGCGTCTGAAGAAGCACTAGAACTCTATTACTTCGATACGTTGACACCTGGGAACACATTTCCTAGCAAGGAAATGTGGCATTTACATTATTTTGAAGTGTAGGCGAGGTATACATAACATTTCACAATGAATTTCATATCTTATCATGAAACATAAAACTGAGATGCGATATCGCGTTTTAAGGAGCATTAGAGATCTAATGCTTCGATACGTAGACATCTGGAAACGCTATTTCTTAGTAAGGAAGTGTGTCATTTACATTCATTTGAAGTGAATACGAGGTATACATGACACTTCGCAATGAATATTATATCTCATCATGAAACATAGAAATGTAATGCGATATTGTGTTTTATGAAGCGTTAGAACTCCATTGCTACGATAGGTAGTCATCTGCAAACGCTATTTACTAGCAAGGAAGTATCGCCTTTACATTCCTTTGAAGTGTAGACGAGAATACATGACAATCCGCAATGAATGTTATATCTATCTTATCATGAGACATAAAAAGGAGATGCGATATCGCGTATTGAGAAGCATTAGAACTCTATTGCTACGATACGTAGACATCTGCAAACGCTACTTCCTAGCAAGGAAGTGTCGCATTTACATTCTTTTGAAGTGAATACGAGGTATACATATCACTCCGCAATGCATATTATATCTTATCATGAAACATAGGAATGAGATGCGTTGTCGCGTTTTAAGAAGCATTAGAACTCTATTGCTACGATACGTAGACATCCGCAAACGCTATTTCCTAGCAAGGAAGTGTCTCATTTACATTCTTTTGAAGTGAATGCGAGGCATACGTAACATTGCACATTGAATACTATATCTTATCATGAAACATAGATATGAGATGCGATATCGTGTTTTAACAAGTATTAGAACTCTATTGCTTCGATACGTTGACATCTGCCTTCACTATTTCCTAGCAAGGAAGTGTCGCATTTACATTCTTTTGAAGTGTAGACGAGGAATACATATCACTTCGAAATGAATATTATATCTTATCATGAGTCATAGAAACGAGATGCGATATCGCGTTTTAAGAAACATTAGAACTCTATTACTGCGATACGTAGACATCGGCAAACGGTAATTCCTATCAGGGATGTGCGGCATTTACATTCATTTGAAATGTATGAGAGGTATACATGACACTTCGCAATGAATATTATAACTTATCATGAAACATAGAATTGAGATGCGATATCGCGTTTAAAGGAGCATTATAACTCTATAGCGTCAATTGCTAGACATCTGGAAACGCTATATCCTAGCAAGGAAGTGTCGCATTTCCATTCTTTTGAATTGTAGATGAGGTATATATAACACTACGCAATGAATACTATATCTTATCATGAAAGATAGAGACGAGATGCGATATCGCGTTTTAAGAAGCATTAGAACAATCATGCTTCGGCACGTGGACATCTGGAAACGCTACTTCCCAACAAGGAAGTGTGGCATTTACATTTTTTTGAAGTGTACACGAGGTATACATAACACTTCGCGATGAATACTGTTTCTTATTATGAAACATAGAAATGAGATGCGATATCGCGTTATAAGATGCATTAGAACTCTATTGCTTCGATACGTAGACAACTGGAAACGCTACTTCCTAGCATGGAATTGAGGCATTTACAATCTCTTGAAGTGCAGACGAGGTATACAACGATGTGTGGCATTTACAATCTTTTGAAGTGCAGACGACGTGCACATAACACTCCGCAATGAATATTACATCTTATCATGAAACATTGAAATGGAATACGTTATCGCGTTTTAAGAAGCATTAGAACTATTTCCACGATACGTAGACATCTAGAAACGCTATTTCCCAGCAAGGAAGTGTCGCATTTACATTCATTTGGACTGTATGCGAGATATAAGTGACACATCGCAATGAATATTATATCTTATCATGAAACGTAGAAATGAGATGCGATATCCCGTTTTAAGAAGCATTAGAACTCTATTGCTTCGATACGTAGAGATCTGCAGACGCCATTTCCTAGCGGGGAATAGTCGCATTTACATTCCTTTGAAATGAATACGAGGTAAACAGAACCCTCCGCAATGAATATTATACACTATCACGATACATTGTAATGGTATGCGATATTGCGATTTAAGAAGCATTAGACCTCTATTGCTACGATACGTAGACATCTGCAAACGCTACTTCCTAGCAAGGAAGTGTCGCATTTACATTCATTTGAAGTGAATACGAGGTATACATGATACATCGCAATGAATATTATATCTTATTACGAAACATAGAAATGAGATGCGATATCGCGATTTAAGAAGCATTAGAACTCTATTGCTACGATACGTTGACACCTGCAAATGCTTTTTCCTAGAATGGAAACGTCGCATTTACATTCTCCTGAAGTGAATACTAGGTATACATGACACTTCGCTATGAATATTATATCTTATCATGAAACATAGAATTGAGAAGCGATATCGCGTATTGAGAAGCATTAGAACTCTTTTGCTACGATACGCAGACATCTGCAAACGCTATTTCCTGGAAAGGAAGTATCTCATTTACATTCTTTTGAGGTGATAACGAGATATACATAATACTCCACAATGAATATTACATCTTATCATGAAACATAGAAATGAGGAGCGATATCGCGTTTTAAGAAGCATTGGAACTCTATTTCTACGATACATAGACATCTGGAAACGCTATTTCCTAGCAAGGAAGTGTCGCATTTACATTCATTTGAAGTTTATGCGAGGTATACATAACACATCGCAATGAATATTATATCTTATCATGAAACATAGAAATCACATGCGATATCTCGTTTTAAGAAACACTAGAACAGTCTTGCTTCGTTACGGAGACATCTGCAATCGCTATTTCCTAACAAGGAAGTGTCGCATTTACATTTTTTTGAAGTGTCACGTCCTGAAGTCGCGAAAGCGCTCGTCACGTGGACACTTTTCGTAGCCGTTCCCGAAATCGACGCGAATTGCGCGGAGCTGGGTTCGTCGGCGGACAAGACTCGATTTACAGGGTACAGTGACGTGCAACTTACCTTTCGATGCTCCAGGCGTCGCAGCTCTCCTCATCCTAGTAGCGTGGAGTAGAATCCTCCCTCGCGTATGTGTGGCGTTCTCCGCCCCGTTCGGTGGCGGCGAGTATGCGGGTTGCCAGCGTGTAGGGGATCCGGATGCTGGAGGAGATGCGGATGCTTATCTGTGGCCGTCGAGGTTGGCGGGCGACGTCTGATGGTGGCAGGCGGTACGCCTGACGTCACAAAATGCGACACTTTGCTAGGAAGTAGCGTTAGTAGATTTCTACGTATCGAAGGAATAGAGTTCTAATGCTACTTAAAACTATATATCGCATCTCAGTTCTATGTTTCATGATAAGATATAATATTCATTGCGATGAGTCATGTATACCTCGTATTGACATCAAAACAATGTAAATGCGACACTTCCATGCTAGGAAATGTCGTTTCCAGATATCAGTAGCAGTAGAATTCTAATGCTTCTTAAAACGCGATATCGCATCTCATTTCTTCGTTTCATGATAAGATATAATATTCATTGCGAAGTGACATGTGTACCTCGCATACACTTCAACTGAATGTACATGCGACACTTCCTTCCTAGGAAATAGCGTTTGCAGATGTCTACGTATCGAAGCAATAGGATTTTAATGCTTCTTAAATCGTCATATCGCATCTCATTTCTATGTTTCATGATAAGATATAATATTCATACCGAAGTGTCATGTATACCTCGTATTCACTTCAAAAGAATGTAAATGCGACACTTCCATGCTAGGAAATAGCGTTTTCAGATGCCTACGTATCGTAGGAATAGAGTTCTAATGCTTCTTAAAACGCGATATCGCATCTCATTTCTATGTTTCATGATAAGATGTAATATTCATTGCGAATTGTGATGTATACCTCGCATACACTTCAATTGAATGTAAATGCGACAGTTCCTTGCTAGGAAATAGTGTTTGCTGATGGCTACGTATCGAATCAATAGAGTTCTAATGCTTCTTAAAACGCGGTATCGCATCTCATTTCTATGTTTCATGATAAGATATAATTTTCAATGCGAAGTGTCATGTATACCTCGTATTCATTTCAACAGAATGTAAATGCGACACTTCCATGCTAGGAAATGTCGTTTGCAGATGCCTACGAATAGTAGCAATAGAGTTCTAATGCTCCTTAAAACGCGATATCTCATCTCATTTCTATGTTTCATGATAAGATATATTATACATTGCGAAATGTTACTTATACCTCGCATACACTACAAACGAGTGTAATTGCGACACTTCCTTGCTAGGAAATAGTGTTTGCAGATGTCTACGTATCGAAGCAATGGAGTACTAATGCTTCTTATAACAGGATATAGCATCTCTTTTCTGTGTTTCGTGATAAGGTATAAAATTCATTTCGAAGTGTCATGTATACCTCGTATTCACTTCAAAAGAATGTAAATCCGACACTTCCTTCCTAGGAAATAGCGTTTGCAGATGTCTACATATCGTAGCAGTAGCGTTCAAATGCTTCTTAAAACGCTATATCGTATCTCACTTCTATGTCTCATGATAAGATATAATGTTCATGGCGGAGTGTCATATATACCTCGTATACACTTCAAAAGAATGTAAATGCGTCACTTCCTTGCTAGGAAATAGCGTTTGCAGATGTCTACGTATCGTAGCAATGGAAGTCTAATGCTTCTTAACACGCGATATCGCACGTCATATCTAAGATATAAGATACAATATTCATTGCGAAGTGTCATGTATACCTCGCGTGCACTTCAAATGAATGTAAATGCAGCATTTCCTTTCTAGGAAATAGCGTTTGCAGATGTCTAAGTAGCGTAGCAATAGAGTTCTAATGCTTCTTAAATTGCGATTTCGCATCTCATTTCTATGTTTCATGATAAGATATAATATTGATTGCGCAGTGCCATGTATACCTCGCATATACTTCAAATGAATGTAAACGCGGCATTTCCTTGCTAGACAATAGCGTTTGCACATGTCTAGGTATCCAAGCAATAGAGTTCTAATGCTTAATAAAACGCGATATCGCATCTCATTTCTATGTTTGATGATAAGATATAGTATTCATTGCGAAGTGTCACTTATACCTCGTATTCACCTCAACAGAATGTAAATGCGACACTTCCTTGCTAGGAAATAGCGTTTGCAGATGTCTACCTATCGAAGATATAGATTTCTAAAGCTTGCTAATTCGCGATAACGCATCTCATATCTATGTTTCATGATAATATATAATATTCATTGCGAAGTGTCATGTATACCTCGCATACACTTCAAATGAATGTGAATGTGACAGTTCCTTGCTAGGAAATAGCGTTTGCAGATGTCTACGTATCGAAGCTATAGATTTCCAAAGCTTCTTAAATCGCGATATCGCATCTCACATTAATGTTTCATGATACGATATAATATTCATTGTGCAGTGTTATGAATACCTCGCATACACTTCAAAAGAATGTAAATGCGACACTTCCTTGCTAGGAAATAGAGTTTGCAGATGTCTACGTATCGAAGCAATAGAATTCTAATGCTTCATACATCGCCATATCGCATCTCATTTCTATATTTCATGATAAAATGTAATATTCTTTGCGAAGTGTCATGTATACCTCGTATTCCTTTCAAAAGAATGTAATTGCGACACTTCCTTGCTAGGAAAAATCGTATGCAGATGTCTACGTATCGAAGCAATAGACATCTAATGCTTCATATATCGCCATATCGCATTTCATCTCTATGTTTCATGATAAGATATAATATTCATTACGAAGTGTCATGTATATCTCGCATACACTTCAATTGACTGTATATGCGACACTTCCTTGCTAGGAAATAGCGTTTGCAGATGTCTACGTATCGAAGCAATAGAATTCTAATGATTCTTAAATCGCGATATCACATCACATTCCTGTGTTTCATGATAAGATATAATATCCATTGTGCAGTGTTATGTATACCTCGTATTCACTTCAAAAGAAGGTAAATGCGACACTTCCTTGCTAGGAAATTGCGTTTGTAGATGTCTACGTATCGTAGCATTAGTGCTCTAATGCTTCTCAAAACGCGACATCGTTTCTTATTTCTATGTTTCATGATAGTATATAATATTCATTGCTTAGTGTCATGTATACCTCGCATACACTTCAAATGAATGTAAATGCGACACCTCCTTGCTAGGAAATAGCGTTTGCAGATGTCTACTTATCGAAGCAATGGAGTTCTAATGCTTCTCAAATCGCCATATCGCATCTCATTTCTATATTTCATGATAAAATGTAATATTCTTTGCGAAGTGTCATGTATACCTCGTATTCCTTTCAAAAGAATGTAAATGCGACACTTCCTTGCTAGGAAAAAGCGTTTGCAGATGTCTACGTATCGAAGCAATAGAGTTCTAATGCTTCTCAAAACGCGGTATCGTTTCTCATTTCTATGTTTCATGATAATATCTAATATTCATTGCGAAGAGCCATGTATATCTCGCATACACTTCAATTGAATGTACATGCGACACTTCCTTGCTAGGAAATAGCGTTTGCAGATTCTACGTATCGAAGCAATAGAATTCTAATGCTTCTTAAATCGCGATATCGCATCTCATTTCTATGTTTCATGATAAGATATAATATCCATTGTGCAGTGTTATGTATACCTCGTATTCACCTCAAAAGAATGTAAATGCGACACTTCCTTGCTAGGAAATAGCGTTTGCAGATGTCTACGTATCGAAGCAATAGAGTTCTAATGCTTCTCAAAACGCGGTATCGTTTCTCATTTCTATGTTTCATGATAATATCTAATATTCATTGCGAAGAGCCATGTATATCTCGTATACACTTCAATTGAATGTACATGCGACACTTCCTTGCTAGGAAATAGCGTTTGCAGATTCTACGTATCGAAGCTATAGATTTCCAAAGCTTCTTAAATCGCGATATCGCATCTCACATTAATGTTTCATGATACGATATAATATTCATTGTGCAGTGTTATGAATACCTCGCATACACTTCAAAAGAATGTAAATGCGACACTTCCTTGCTAGGAAATAGAGTTTGCAGATGTCTACGTATCGAAGCAATAGAATTCTAATGCTTCATACATCGCCATATCGCATCTCATTTCTATATTTCATGATAAAATGTAATATTCTTTGCGAAGTGTCATGTATACCTCGTATTCCTTTCAAAAGAATGTAATTGCGACACTTCCTTGCTAGGAAAAATCGTATGCAGATGTCTACGTATCGAAGCAATAGACATCTAATGCTTCATATATCGCCATATCGCATTTCATCTCTATGTTTCATGATAAGATATAATATTCATTACGAAGTGTCATGTATATCTCGCATACACTTCAATTGACTGTATATGCGACACTTCCTTGCTAGGAAATAGCGTTTGCAGATGTCTACGTATCGAAGCAATAGAATTCTAATGATTCTTAAATCGCGATATCACATCACATTCCTGTGTTTCATGATAAGATATAATATCCATTGTGCAGTGTTATGTATACCTCGTATTCACTTCAAAAGAAGGTAAATGCGACACTTCCTTGCTAGGAAATTGCGTTTGTAGATGTCTACGTATCGTAGCATTAGTGCTCTAATGCTTCTCAAAACGCGACATCGTTTCTTATTTCTATGTTTCATGATAGTATATAATATTCATTGCTTAGTGTCATGTATACCTCGCATACACTTCAAATGAATGTAAATGCGACACCTCCTTGCTAGGAAATAGCGTTTGCAGATGTCTACTTATCGAAGCAATGGAGTTCTAATGCTTCTCAAATCGCCATATCGCATCTCATTTCTATATTTCATGATAAAATGTAATATTCTTTGCGAAGTGTCATGTATACCTCGTATTCCTTTCAAAAGAATGTAAATGCGACACTTCCTTGCTAGGAAAAAGCGTTTGCAGATGTCTACGTATCGAAGCAATAGAGTTCTAATGCTTCTCAAAACGCGGTATCGTTTCTCATTTCTATGTTTCATGATAATATCTAATATTCATTGCGAAGAGCCATGTATATCTCGCATACACTTCAATTGAATGTACATGCGACACTTCCTTGCTAGGAAATAGCGTTTGCAGATTCTACGTATCGAAGCAATAGAATTCTAATGCTTCTTAAATCGCGATATCGCATCTCATTTCTATGTTTCATGATAAGATATAATATCCATTGTGCAGTGTTATGTATACCTCGTATTCACCTCAAAAGAATGTAAATGCGACACTTCCTTGCTAGGAAATAGCGTTTGCAGATGTCTACGTATCGAAGCAATAGAGTTCTAATGCTTCTCAAAACGCGGTATCGTTTCTCATTTCTATGTTTCATGATAATATCTAATATTCATTGCGAAGAGCCATGTATATCTCGTATACACTTCAATTGAATGTACATGCGACACTTCCTTGCTAGGAAATAGCGTTTGCAGATTCTACGTATCGAAGCAATAGAATTCTAATGCTTCTTAAATCGCCATATCGCATCTCATTTCTATGTTTCATGATAAGATATAATATTCATTGTGCAGTGTTATGTATATCTCGTCTATACTTCAAACGCATGTAAATGCGACACTTCCTTGCTAGGAGATAGCGTTTGCAGATGTCTACGTATCGTAGCAATAGAGCTCTAATGCATCTTAAAACGCGATATCGCATCTCATTTCTATGTTTTACGATAAGATATAGTATACATTGCGAAGTGTCATGTATACCTCGTAATCACTTCAAAAGAATGTAAATGCGACGCTTCCTTGCTAGGAGATGTCGTTTGCAGATGTCTACGTATCGTGGCAATAGAATTCTAATGCTTCTTAAATCGCGATATCGCTCCTAATTTCTATGTTTCATGATAAGATATTGTCACGTCCTGGCGAACAAATTATTCGTATCCCAGGAGGCTGAATGACACAAGCCTTTTAGTCGCGAATTCGGTCCGGTATAAAACGCGTATGACCGGGTCCGTCGATTTTGTCAAGACGCGGGCACCGTAAACAATCGCGAACGCGTGTAAGGAGGGATTTTACTTACCTTTCGCTGATTTCCCTCTTCTGCTTTCAGATGTGGCGATCGTCGAAGGTCGTTCTCGGGGGAGGAGTCGGCGTACGGCTGGCTGGAATCGGCGTTGTGACAGTGGAAGCTGCGATGAATGTCACCATCCGTCGATGAACGAAGAATTCTGGCGTTTTACTAACGTATTCCGCACGAGAAAATGGATTAAATTCTTCCTCCCGGCGCGAAGAGTTCGTTTGTAAACACTCAAGTTGTTACGAACTTGGAAGAATTTGTATTAAAGTAAAATTGAATTTAGAAATGGAGTTGGAATGAACTAGAACTTGATGTGGTAGAAAAATAATAAAGTATATTCTAAATCAAAGAGTACAAGAACAATTATTTCTAAGTATTAAGACTAGGTTAACTATGAATTAGGAATTAGAACAAAGACTTTAGAACTAGGAACCTTATCGAGGCTGCGCGACGGCCCTAAGGCGCGACTTGGAAGAGACTTGGAATTAGAAGTGCCCGAAGGCGGGGTAGAACTGTACCGTACTGACGGTACTGACTGACTGTGTCTGACTGTCCGTCATGACTGTCTGTAATTGACTGTGTCTCCCAAGATGCGTCTGCGACCTCCTCGACTCTCGGAGCGCTTCGGTCGCGTGCGAACGTAGGTGGGAGTATGTGGACGCCGGAGTGGGGTCTCGGCGTTGCGTGGTGGGGCTAGCGGCGCGTGCCGCTGAGGCGGTCGCGATCTCATGCGTCGCGGCTTACTTAATTAGCGCAACTTATGAATATAGAGGTACAAGTATGAAATTAGAAATTACGCCTTAAATGTAAAATGTGTGTTGTTTGTGTCGTTATAAAGTAGTGTCGTGTAAATTCTATGAGCTAGGAATACAGAGCTTAGAATGTAGGAGTGTATATATAATGTTAATTAACAATCTTAGAAATAGTATTTTGGGCATGGCGGATCTGGGATGGTGAAATCGTAGAGTCCTTTGTACGGTGAGGGTTCCCGCCGTCGGATCTCGTAGAGGTTGATTCTCCTGGTACGTCCCTGGAGTGAGCGAGAGGGCGAGTTTCCCTGCAGGTAAGAGTGAGACGGTGGATGACTCCTTGAGTGGGAGCGAGACAGCGCACATGGTCCTTGGTGCGAGCGAGATGGCGCACGAGGTCCTCGGTGCGAGTGGGACAGAGTGTGTTGCCCTTGGAGCGAGAGAGGTGGCGGACACCTCTGCGGGTGCGAGTGAGACGGAGGGTAGGTCCCTTGGAGTGAGAGAGACGGCGAGCACCTCTGCGGGTGCGAGCGAGTCGATGGTCGTAGCCCTTGGCCTGAGTGAGACGGCGAGTTGCGCCTGGGTGTTGCCTGTGGTGCAGGCGCGTGAGGGTGGTTGCTGTGGTGCGTTGAGAGGGTGGCAGGCGGCACGCCTGACGTCACACCTTCCCCCTTAGAAAAAGAATTTCGCCTATGGCGAAATCTCTGGACTGATGTGGCCTCGATGTGGGATGCTACTCGTTTCGTGTGCTGTGGAGGAGATTGGTCCTCCTGGGCGTGTATGCTGCTCTCATCTCGTGGATGCTGTGGTCTATCATCTCGTGGATGCTGTGGGCTCTCGTCTCGTGGATGCTGTGGTCTCTGCGTATGTTGTGCTGCTACGGCTGCACTCTGTTTGGTTGCACTTTTCTTCTGTGGTGCACTTTGTTCGTTTGTCACTGTCACCGATTCTTTTACTCTTTGTTCATTAAGATTTTCAGTTTTTGATTTCGACTTACACTTTTCACTGTCTCCTACATTCGATCGAACTCTCATACGTGCATTCATCGTTTGTAGGCGCTTACAATTTTTTAATTTATTTGAATGCACAATCTTGTGCCTCCCCTTAACATTCATTTTTACATTATTGTTAGGTAGAATCTCCAAGATCTTATATGGGCCTGTGTATTGAGAATCGAATTTATGTCTAAGTGGTTCGCGGAGCAAATAAACCCATTGTCCGATTTGGAAATCCTTTACATTAAGTTTCTTATCGTAATAGAATTTAGGGCGTGTTTTTGCACAGTCTAAGTTTGTTTTCGCTATTTCTTGTGAAGTACGTATTCTATCGTTGAGTTCATCTAAATACGCGGCGTACGATTCGTTTTCTAATAATTGATCTATTTGACGTTGTATTTCTTCCTTGTGTATCGGCGGGAAGCGGTATTGTTTTACGTTTATTGGCTGATCGTTTATCGTTGGAATGCGGTGCTCGGTTACATTGGTAAATCCTAATTTATCGCCTGGGAGATGGAATAAATCTTGATTGTTAGAAATCAGTTTGTATATATTATTTTTTTCTTCGCTGTTTAGATGATCTAGACGGAGTGACGCGACTATTTCGTCGAATCTGCTTTGAGGTCGCGTTACATTTTGAGTGGCGCGCGGAGTGTCGCGTTTCGAGTGTCGTTCGCTATCGCTTTTGAGAAGAGGTTTATTTTGTGTATCTTTCGCGCGGATGTTTAAGTTACGTTGCGTACCTTCGATGGCACTTGGAAAAATTTTTGTGGATTTTGAGGTTGTTATTGGAAGATTTATCATGATTGGAAACTTTGTGTTGAATATCGCGTGACGATGGTAAGAGATTTTCGTTGGAATTCGTAGAATTTGAAGTGGATTTTGAAACAATGTTAGCATAAGATACAGTGGGATTTGGGAATACTCGTTTTAGAGTGGATACAGTGGATTTGGAATTAGTCGAGTTAGTACGCATGCTTGAGACAGTGGATTTAGTATTTATTGGATTAGTAGGCATGCTGGAAACAGTGGATTTAGTATTAGTAGAATTAGTAGGCATGCTTGAAACAGTGGATTTAGTATTCATTTTTGTATTAGAAACAGTGGATGTAGTATTGATTTTTGTATTAGAAACAGTGGATTTAGAAGTATTCGTAAATAACGAATATAACGCTGGTTCTCGTTTCAGCGATTCGAGAACGGGAAGCGGGTCCAGATGAATTCTGGGCACCGCGATCTCGATCTCGGTATCGGTCGCATTAATTATGCGTGCTATCGCATGGCCGTTTCGCACTTTAACGATAGCATCACCGAAATATACTCCCTTCGCGATCTGTGTTCGGGGGATTATTCCTTCGCCTACGCCTGAATTAATTATTCCGACGCGTATGCCCGAGTTAGTCCGCGGAGGAAGTATTATTTTATTTAAAACGTCTTCGTGACGTGCAAATAGGATCCTATTCCCGTGCCACAGGATATATTTATTTCTAAAAGATATATCCGCGTCTGCACAAAACCCGGATCCCAGGATCCCGGCGGTTTTAATTGGGAAGTCGGAACTGACGACATTAAACGGAACATCACGAGAAAATATCGGTAACGTAACCGTCCCTAAGGTGGCTACGGTACCCTGAGTTACTCCGGTAATAGTTAGGCGTTCTGCAGTGTTAATTAGAGTTTTAGGTTTTAGCGCGTTTTCCTTGATCACGTTGATCTCGGCTCCGGTGTCGATCATCATTACTACGGGTTCAATTAACGCGTTAGAATTTATGACAACCGTGGGGACGCTAGTTTTACCCGTTATGTTTACTGCTGCTCTTCTATTATCGATGTTGACTCGTCGTACGTTAAGGCGAGAACTCGGCGATCGTAGCCGGCCTCGCGTACCGTCTCGCGGCGGGTCGGGAGGCCGTTCGCGTTTCCCGGATTCGGGCGCGAAACGTTATTTCCGACATTATTAAATTGTCGCTTTCGACATTCGTCTATGCTATGTCCCAGGTTTCGGCAGTACCTACAAACGATATCCCGTCGATCGGGCGGTGCGTACTGACATCGCGGAGGTCCCGTTACAAGCGGTCGTTCCTGTCGAGGATACCTCGGGGTTTCTTCCCGTGGGTACGTGACTGACGGTCTATGACTTGCGTACTTGCAGTCGCGAGTGACATGACCGCGACTATTACAACGAGCGCAAACCGTTTCTTGCCGGCGCTCGAAGTGAAAATTTTCCGTACGGGGACGCGACGAGAAGAGTCTCTCTTTGTCTAATTCGTGTCGCCTGTACAACTCCTTAGCGTGAGCGAACGCGTCCGCGTATGTTTCGTACAATCGCGTGTTCATGGAATGTCGAATTTCCGGGATAAGCCCGTCGCAAAAACACCTAAGCGTAAGCGCGTCTATTCCGGAACGTGAATTTACTAATTCGGCGGAATCGAATCGTTCGCAGTCGATTGCTGCGTTACGTAGGTCTTTAATTCTACCTATGAAATCGAGGATATGTTCTCCTGGGCGCATGAAAGTATTAGTTAGTTCGCCCCTGTAATGGTCGGTTGACTTTGTATTTTCGAATGCGGCTCGTAGAATATCGGTCAGTTGTCCGACCGAAGAGCATTGCTCGTCCTCTACGGCCAGATATGCACGGCCGCGTAAACGATTGACAATGAGTTTGGTGAACGAGGGTTCTCCTTCGGGCGAAATCAACTCCCTCGCCCGTTTACAGGCCCGCACGAACTGTAATATTGGCAAGTTTTTGCCATCAAATATAGGGATGCTATCTATTGCTTCGCGAAAAATAAGCCTATCTGTTTGGGAGTTTGGTGAATCAGACTCTGAGCTACGTGTCGGTTGCAGGTGCGGAGTTCCGAAAGAGATAGTGTCGGCGTTTGTGGATTGTGCCGCGCGTAAGGATTCCAATTCCCGACGCATGAAATCTATTTGGCGATTTAACGTAGCGATCGCCTGTTCTTTATCCGTATTATCGTCTGAAGGTCCGGCGGCGTCGTTTGCGAGAGCATCGTGAAAATCTAACGTTCGGTGAGTATCGGATTCGGTTGCGGCGGCGTCCTTCTGTACCTGAAGCCGCGTTTGCTTTGTCGGCGTGCGCGTTGCCATGGCTGTTCGTACACTTATTCAGCAGAATTTCCGATAAGTTATACGCGAATATCCCACCGCTGTCACCAGAAACTTTGTCACGTCCTGGCGAACAAATTATTCGTATCCCAGGAGGCTGAATGACACTTGCTATTTCCTAGCAAGGAAGTGTCGCATTTACATTCTTTTGAAGTGAATGCGGGGTATACATGACACTTCGCAATGGATATTATATCTCATCATAAAACATAGAAACGAGATGCGATCTCGCGTTTTAAGGAGCAATAGAACTCAATTGCTTCGATACGTAGACATGTGCAAACGCTATTTCCTAGCAAGGAAGTGTCGCATTTACATTCTTTTGAAGTGAATACGAAGTATACATGACACTTCGCAATGGGTATTATATCTTATCATGAAACATAGAAATGAGATGCGATATCGCATTTTAAGCGGTATTAGAACACCATTGCTACGATACGTAGACATCTGCAAACGCTATTTCCTAGCATGGAAGTGTCGCATTTACTTTCTTTTGAAGTGAATACGAGGTATACGTGATATTTCGCAATGAATATTATATCTTATCACGAAACATAGAAATAATATGCGACATCACGTTTTAAGAAGCATTGGAACTCTATTGCTTCGACACGTAGACAACTGCAAACGCTATTTCTTAGCAAGGAAGTGTCGCATTTACAATCATTTGAAGTGAATGCGAGGTATAAGTGGCACTTCGCAATGGATATTATATCTTATCATGAAACATAGAAATATATGCGACATGTCATTCTAATAAGCATTAGAACACTATTGTTTCGATACGCTGACATCTGGAACCGCTATTTCCTCGCAAGGAAGTGTCGCATTTACATACTTTTGAAGTGAATACGAGGTATACATAACACTTCCCAATGAATCTTATATATTATCATGAAACATAGGAATGAGAATCGATATCGTGTTTTGAGAAGCATTAGAACTCTAATGCCACGATACGTACACATCTGCAAACGCTATTTCCAAGCAAGGGAGTGTCGCATATTCATTCATTTGAAGTTTAGACGAGATATACATAACACTGCACAATGAATATTATATATTATCATGAAACATAGGAATGAGACGCGATATCGCGTTTTGAGAGGCATTAGAACTTTAATGCTACGATACGTAGACATCTGAAAACGCTATTTCCTGGCAAGGAAGTGTCGCGTCTACATTCTTTTGAAGTGAATACGAGGTATACATAACACTCCACAATGAATATTATATCTTATCATGAAACATAGAAATGAGATGTAATATGGCGATTTAAGAAGCATTAGAACTCTATTGCTTCGATACGTAGACATCTGCAAACGCTATTTCCAAGGAAGGAAGTGTCGCATTTACATTCTTTTGGAGTGAATACGAGGTGTACATAACACTCCGCAATGAATATTATATATTATCATGAAACATAGAAATGAGATGCGATATCGCGAATTAGCAAGCTTTAGTACTCTATTGCTTCGATACGTAGACATCTGCAAACGCTATTTCCAAGCAAGGAAGTGTCGCATTTACATTCTTTTGAAGTGAATACGAGGTATACATGGCACTTCACAATGAATATTATATATTATCATGAAACATAGAAATGAGAAGCGATATCGCGCTTTGAGAAGCATTAGAACTCTAATGCCACGATACGTAGACATCTGCAAACGCTATTTCCCAGCAAGGAAGTGTCGCATTTACATCCATTTGAAGTATTGACGAGATATACATAACACTGCACAGTGAATATTATATCTTATCATCAAACGTAGATATGAGAGGCGATATCGCGAATTAGCAAGCTTTCGAACTCTGTTGCTTCGATACGTAGATATCTGCAAACGCTACTTCCTGGCAAGGAAGTGTCGCATTTACATTCTTTTGAAAGGAATACGAGTTGTACATGACACTACGCAATGATTATTATATCTTATCATGAAACATAGAAATGAGATGCGATATGACGATTTAAGAAGCATTAGAATTCTATTGCTTCGATACGTAGACATCAGCAAACGCTACTCCCTAGGAATATGGAAGTGTCGCATTTACATACTTTTTAAGTGAATACGAGGTATACATGACACTTCGCATTGAATATTATATCTTATTGTGAAACATAGATATGATTTGCAATATCGCGTTTCAAGAAGCATTAGATCTCTATTTCTACGATACGTAAACATCTGCAAACGCTATTGCCAAGCAAGGAAGTGTCGCATTTACATTCTTTTGAAGTGAATACGAGGTATACATGACACTTCGCAATGAATATTATATCTTATCATGAAACATAGAAATTAGGAGCTATATCGCTATTTAAGAAGCATTAGAATCCTATTGCTACGATACGTAGACATCTGCAAACGACATTTCCTAGCAAGGAAGTGTCGCGTTTACATTCTTTTGAAGTGATTACGAGGTATGCATGACACTTCGCAATGAATACTATATTTTATCATGAAACATAGAAATGAGATGCGATATCCCGTTTTAAGAAGCATTAGAACTCTGTTGCTTCGATACGTAGACATCTGGAAACGCTACTTCCTAGCAAGAAAGTGTCGCAGTTACATTCATTTGAAGTGTATGCAAGCTCTGCATAACACTTCTCAATGAATATTATATCTCATCATGAAACATAGAAATGAGATGCGATATCCCGTTTGAAGAAGCATTAGAACTATACTGCTTCGATACATAGACATCTGGAGACTTTACTTCCTAGCAAGGAAGTGTCGCAGTTACATTCTTTTGAGGTGAGTACGAGGTATACATGACACTTCGCAATGAATATTATACCTTATCGTGGAACATAGAAATGGGATGCGATATCCCGTTTTAAGAAGCATTAGAACTCTATTGCCTCGATACGTAGACATCTGGAAACGCTATTTCCTAGCCAGGAAGTGTCGCATTTATATTCTTTTGAGGTGACTACGAGGTATACATGACACTTCGATATGAATATTATATCTTATCATGAAACATAGTAATGAGTAGCTATATCGCGTTTTGAGAAGCATTAGAACTCTAATGCTACGATACGTAGACATCTGCAAACGCTATTTCCTGGCAAGGTAGTGTCGCGTTTACATTCTTTTGAAGTGAATACGAGGTATACATAACACTCCACAATGAATATTATATCTTATCATGAAACATAGGAATGGGATGCGATATGGCGATTTAAGAAGCTTTAGAAATCTATTGGTTCGATACGTAGACATCTGCAAACGCTACTTCCTAGCAAGGAAGTGTCGCATTTACATTCATTTTAAGTGTTTGCGAGGTATACATGACACTTCGCAATGAATATTATATATTATCATGAAACGTAGAAATGAGAAGCGATATCTCGTTTTGAGAAGCATTAGAAACCTAATGCCACGAAACGTAGACATCTGCAAACGCTATTTCCTAGCCTGGAAGTGTCGCATTTACATTCTTTTGAAGTGAATACGAGGTATTCATAACACTGCACAATGAATATTATATATTATCATGAAACATGGTAATGAGTAGCGATATCGCGTTTTGAGAAGCATTAGAACTCTGATGCTACGATACGTAGACATCTGCAAGCGATATATCTTGGCACGGAAGTGTCGCGTTTACATTCTTTTGAAGTGAATACGAGGTATACATAACATTCCACAATGAATATTATATATTATCATGAAACATAGAAATGAGAAGCGATATCGCGTTTTGAGAAGCATTAGAACTCTAATGCCACGATACGTAGACATCTGCAAACGCTATTTCCCAGCAAGGAAGTGTCGCATTTACATCCATTTGAAGTATTGACGAGATATACATAACACTGCACAGTGAATATTATATCTTATCATCAAACGTAGATATGAGAGGCGATATCGCGAATTAGCAAGCTTTCGAACTCTGTTGCTTCGATACGTAGATATCTGCAAACGCTACTTCCTGGCAAGGAAGTGTCGCATTTACATTCTTTTGAAAGGAATACGAGTTGTACATGACACTTCGCAATGATTATTATATCTTATCATGAAACATAGAAATTAGGAGCTATATCGCGATTTAAGAAGCATTAGAATTCTATTGCTACGATACGTAGACATCTGCAAACGACATTTCCTAGCAAGGAAGTGTCGCGTTTACATTCTTTTGAAGTGATTACGAGGTATGCATGACACTTCGCAATGAATACTATATTTTATCATGAAACATAGAAAAGAGATGCGATATCTTGTTTTAAGAAGCTTTAGAACTCTATAGCTACGGTACGTTGATATCTGGAAACACTATTACCTAGCAAGGAAGTGTCGCATTTGCATTCATTTGAAGTGAATACGAGGTATACATGACACTTCGCAATGAATAATATATCTAATCACGAAACATAAAAATGAAATGAGATATCGCGTTTTAAGAAGCATTAGAAATCTATTGCTTCGATACGTAGACATCTGCAACCGCTATTTCCTAGCCAGGAAGTGACGCTTTTACTTTCGTTTGATGTGTATGCGATCTATACATGACACATCGCAATGAATATTATATCTCATCATGAAACATAGAAATGAGATGCGATATCTCGTTTGAAAAAGCATTAGAACTATATTGCTTCGATACGTAGACATCTGCAAACGCTACTTCCTAGCAAGGAAGTGTCGCATTATCACTCCTTTGAAGTGAACACGAGGTATACATGACACTTCGCAATGAATATTATACCTTATCATGAAACGTAGAAATGAGATGCGATATCGCGCTCTAAGAAGCATTAGAACGCTATTGCTCCGTTACGTAGACATCTGGAAACGCTACTTCCAAGCAAGGAAGTGTCGCAGTTACATTCACCTGAAGTGAATACGAGGCGTACATAACACTTCGCAATGAATATTATATCTTATCACGAATCATAGAAATGAGATGCGATATCGAGCTTTAAGAAGCGTTAGAAATTTATTGCTACGATACGTAGACATCTGCAAACGCTATTTCCTAGGAAGGAAGTGTCGCATTTACATTTATTTGAAGTGTATGCGAGGTATACATAACACTTCGCAGTGGATATTATATCTTATCATGAAACATAGAAATGAGATGCGATATCCCGTTTGAAGAAGCATTAGAACTATACTGCTTCGATACATAGACATCTGGAGACTTTACTTCCTAGCAAGGAAGTGTCGCAGTTACATTCTTTTGAGGTGAGTACGAGGTATACATGACACTTCGCAATGAATATTATACCTTATCGTGGAACATAGAAATGGGATGCGATATCCCGTTTTAAGAAGCATTAGAACTCTATTGCCTCGATACGTAGACATCTGGAAACGCTATTTCCTAGCCAGGAAGTGTCGCATTTACATTCTTTTGAGGTGAATACGATGTGTACATATCGCTCCACAATGAATATCATATCTTATCATAAAACATAGAAATGTGATGCGATATCGCGTTTTAAGAAGCATTAGAACTCTATTCCTACGATACGTAGGCATCTGCAAACGCTATTTCCTAGCATGGAAGTGTCGCATTTACATTCTTTTGAAGTGAATACGAGGTATACATGACACTTCGATATGAATATTATATCTTATCATGAAACATAGTAATGAGTAGCTATATCGCGTTTTGAGAAGCATTAGAACTCTAATGCTACGATACGTAGACATCTGCAAACGCTATTTCCTGGCAAGGTAGTGTCGCGTTTACATTCTTTTGAAGTGAATACGAGGTATACATAACACTCCACAATGAATATTATATCTTATCATGAAACATAGGAATGGGATGCGATATGGCGATTTAAGAAGCTTTAGAAATCTATTGGTTCGATACGTAGACATCTGCAAACGCTACTTCCTAGCAAGGAAGTGTCGCATTTACATTCATTTTAAGTGTTTGCGAGGTATACATGACACTTCGCAATGAATATTATATATTATCATGAAACGTAGAAATGAGAAGCGATATCTCGTTTTGAGAAGCATTAGAAACCTAATGCCACGAAACGTAGACATCTGCAAACGCTATTTCCTAGCCTGGAAGTGTCGCATTTACATTCTTTTGAAGTGAATACGAGGTATTCATAACACTGCACAATGAATATTATATATTATCATGAAACATGGTAATGAGTAGCGATATCGCGTTTTGAGAAGCATTAGAACTCTGATGCTACGATACGTAGACATCTGCAAGCGATATATCTTGGCACGGAAGTGTCGCGTTTACATTCTTTTGAAGTGAATACCAGGTATACATAACATTCCACAATGAATATTATATCTTACCATGAAACAGAGAAATGAGTTGCGATATGGCGATTTAAGTAGCATTAGAATTCTATTGCTTCAATACGTAGAAATCTGCAAACGCTACTTCCTTCCAAGGAAGTGTTGCATTTACATTCTTTTGAAAGGAATACGAGGTATACATGACACTTCGCAATGAATATTATATCTTATCATGAAACATAGAATTGAGATGCGGTATGACGATTTAAGAAGCATTAGAACTCTATTGCTTCGATACGTAGACATCTGCAAACGCTATTTGCTAGCAAGGAAGTGTCGCAGTTACATTTTTTTGAGGTGAATACGAGGTATACATAACACTGCACAATGAATATTATATCTTATCATGAAACATAGAAATGAGGTGCGATATGGCGATTTATGAAGCATTAGATGTCTATTTCTTCGATGCGTAGACATCTGCAAACGCTATTTCCTAGCAAGGAAGTGTCGCAATTACATTCTTTTGAAGTGAATACGAGGTATGCATGATACTTCGCAATGAATATTATATCTTATCATGAAACGTAGATATGGGTTGCGATATGACGGTTTAAGGTGCATTAGAAAACTATTGCTTCGATACGTAGACATCTGCAAACGCTATTTCCAAGCAGGAAGTGTCGCATTTACATTCTTTTGAAGTGAATACGAAGTATTCATAACACTGCACAAGGAATATTATATCTTATCATGGAACATAGAAATGAGATGCGATATCGCGATTTAAGAAGCATTAGAACTCTATTGCGTCGATACGTAGATATCTGCAAACATTATTTCCCAGCAAGGAACTGTCGCATTCACATCCATTTGAAGTTTATGCGAGGTATACATGACACTTCGCAATGAATATTATATATTATAATGAAACATGGTAATGTGTAGCGATATCGCGTTTTGAGAAGCATTAGAATTCTAATGGTACGATACGTAGACATCTGCAAACGCTATTTCCTGGCAACGAAGTCTCGCGTTTACATTCTTTTGAATTGAATACGAGGTATATATAACACTCCACCATGAATATTACATCTTATCATGAAACACTGAAAAAGAAGCGATATCGCGTTTTAAGAAGCATTAGGAATCTATTGCTTCGATACGTAGACAACTGCAAACGCTATTTAATAGCAAAGAAGTGCCGCATTCACATTCTTTGAAGTGAATACGAGGTATACATGACACTCCACAATGATTATTACATCTTATCATGTAACATAGAAATGAGATGCCATATCGCGATTTAAGTAGCATTAGAACTCTATTGCTTGGATACGTAGACATCTGCAAACGCTATTTCCTAGCAAGGAAGAGTCGTATTTACATTCTTTTGAGGTGAATACGAGGTATACATAACACTGCACAATGAATATTATATCTTATCATGAAACATAGAAATGAGATGCGATTTGGCGATTTATGAAGCATTAGGAATCTATTGCTTCGATACGTAGACATCTGCAAACGCTATTTAATAGCAAAGAAGTGCCGCATTCACATTCTTTTGAAGTGAATACGAGTTATATATGACACTTCGCAATGAATATAATATCTTACCATGAAACATAGAAGTGTGGTGCGATATCTCGATTTAAGAAGCATTAGAAATCTATTGCTTCGATACGCAGACATCTGCAAACGCTATTTCCTGGTAAGGAAGAGTCGTATTTGCATTCACTTAAAGTATGCGAGGTATACATAACACTTCGCAATGAATATTATATATTATCATGAAACATAGAAATGAGATGCGATATCGCGATTTATGAAGCATTAGAACCCTATTGCTTCGATACGTAGATATCTGGAAACGCTATTTCCTAGCAAGGAAGTGTCGCATTTACATTCATTTGAGGTGTATGCGAGGTATACATAACATTTCGCAATGAACATTATATCTGACCATGAAGCATAGAAATGAGATGCGATATCGCGTTTTAAGAAGCGTTAGAACCCTATTGCTGCGATACGTAGACATCTGGAAACGCTATTTCCTAGAAAGGAAGTGTCGCATTTACATTCATTTGTAGTGTATGCGAGCTATATATATCACTTTGCAATGAATATTACATGTTATCATGAAGCATAGAAATGAGATGCGACATCTCGATTTAAGAAGCATTAGAACACTGATGCTTCGGTAGGTAGATATCTGCAGACGCTATAACCTGGCTAGGAAGTCTCGCATTTACATTCTCTTGAAGTGAATACGAAGTATACAAAACCCTCCACAATGAATATTATATCTTATCATGAAACATAGGAATGAGATGCAATATCACGATTTAAGAAGCATTAGAACTCTATTGCTTCGATACGTAGACAACTGCAATCGCTTTTCCTAGCAAAGAAGTGTCGCGTGTACATTCAATTAAAGTGTATTCGAGGTATACGTGACCCTTCGCAATGAATATTATATATTATCATGAAACATAGAAATTAGAAGCGATATCGCGTTTTGAGAAGCATTAGAACCCTAATGCCACGATAAGTAGACATCTGCAAACGTTATTTCCAAGCAAAGGAAGTGTCGCATTTACATTCATTTGATGAATAGACGAGATAAACATAACACTACACAGTGAATATTACGTCTTGTCATGAAACATAGAAATGAGAAGCAATATGGCGATTTAAGAAGCATTAGAAATCTTTTGCTTGGATACGTAGACATCTGCAAACGCTATTTCCCAGCAGGGAAGTGTCGGATTTACATTCTTTTGAAGTGAATACGAGGTATACATGACACTTCGCAATGAATATTATATCTTATCATGAAACATAGAAAAGAGATGCGATATCCCGTTAGAAGAAGCATTAGAACCCTATTGCTTCGATTGGTAGACATCTGCAAACGCTATTTCCTAGCAAGGAATTGTAGCATTTACATTCTATTGAAGTGAATTCGAGGTATACATAACACTGCACAATGAATATTATATCTTATCATGAAACATAGATATGAGTAGCGATATCGAGTTTTGAGAAGCATTATAACACTAATGCTACGATACGTAGACATCTGCAAGCGCTACTTCCTAGCAAGGAAGTGTCGCATTTACATTCTTTTGAAAGGAATACGAGGTATACATAGCACTTCGCAATGAATATTATATCTTATAATGAAACATAGAAATGAGATGCGATATGACGATTTAAGAAGCATTAGAAATCTATTGCTTCGATACGTAGACATCTGCAAACGCTAGTTCCTAGCAAGGAAGTGTCGCACTTACATTCTTTTGAAAAGAATACGAGGTATACATGACACTTCGCAATGAATATTATATCTTATCATGAAACATAGAAATGAGATGCGATATGACGGTTTAAGAAGCATTAGAAATCTATTGCTTCGATACGTAGACGTCTGCAAACGCAACTTCCTAGCAAGGAAGTGTCGCACTTACATTCTTCTGAAAGGAATACGTGGTATACATGACACTTCGCAATGAATATTATATCTTATCAAGAAAAGTAGTTATGAGATGCGATATGACGATTTAACAAACATTAGAAAACAATTGCTCCGATACGTAGGCATCTGCAAACGCTACTTCCTAGCAAGGAAGTGTCGCATTTACATTCATTTGAAGTGAATACGAGGTAAACATGACACTTCGCAATGAATATTATATCTTATCAAGAAAAGTAGTTATGAGATGCGATATGACGATTTAACAAACATTAGAAAACAATTGCTCCGATACGTAGGCATCTGCAAACGCTACTTCCTAGCAAGGAAGTGTCGCATTTACATTCATTTGAAGTGAATACGAGGTATACATGACACTTCGCAATGAATATTATATCTTATAATGAAACATAGAAATGAGATGCGATATGACGATGTAAGAAGCATAGCAACTCTATTGCTTTGATACATATACATCTGCAAACGCTAATTCCTAGCAAGGAAGTGTCGCATTTTCATTCTTTTGAGGTTAATACGATATATACATGACTCTTCGCAATGAATATTATATATTATCATGAAACATAGATATGAGATGCGACATCGAGAATTAGCAAGCTTTAGAAACCTATTGCTTCGATACCTAGACATCTACCAACGCTATTTCCTAGCAAGGAAGTGTCGCATTTACATTCACTTGAAGTGTATGCGAGGTGTACATAGCACTGCACAATGAATATTATATCTATCATAAAGCATAGAAATGAGATGCGATATGGCGATTTAAGAAGCATTAGAACACTATTGCTTCGATACGTAGCCATCTGCAAACGCTACTTCCTAGCGTGGAAGTGTCGCATTTGCATTCATTTGAAGAGTAGGCGAGATGTACATAACAATGGACAATTAATGTTATATCTTATCATAAAACATAGAAATGAGATGCGATATGGCGATTTATGAAGCATTAGAAGTCTGTTGCTTCGATAAGTATACACCTGCAAACGCTATTTCCTAGCAAGGAAGTGTCGCATTTACATTCTTTTGAGGTGAATACGAGGTATACATAACACTGCACAATGAATATTATATCTTACCATGAAACATAGAAATGAGATGCGATATCGCGATTTAAGAAGCATTGGAACTCTATTGCTTCGATACGTAGACATCTGCAAACACTATTTCCTAGCAAGGAAGTGTCGCATTTACATTCATTTGAAGTGTATGCGAGGTACACATGACACTAAGCAATGAATATTATTTATTATCACGAAACATAGAAGGGAAAAACGATATCGCCTTTTGAGAAGCATTAGAGCACTAATGTTACGATACGTAGGCATCTGCAAACGCTACTTCCTAGCAAGTAAGTGTCGCATTTACATTCTTTTCATGTGAATACGAGGTATACATAACACTGCACAATGAATATTATACCTTATCATGAAACATAGAAATGAGTAGCGGTATCCGGATTTGAGAAGCATTAGAACTGTAACTCTACGATACGTAGGCATCTGCAAACGCTATTTCCTGGCAAGGAAGTGTCGCATTTACATTCGTTTGAAGTGTGTGCGAGGTATACATGACACTAAGCAGTGAATATTATATATTATCAAGAAACATAGAAATGAGATGCGATATCGCGTTTTAAGAAGCATTAGAACTCTATTGCTTCGATACATAGACATCTGCCAACGCTATTTCCTAGCAAGGAAGTGTCGCATTTACATTCTTTTGAAAGGAATACGAGGTATACATGACACTTCGCAATGAATATTATATCTTATCACGAAACATAGAAATGAGATGCGGTAGCGCGATTTAAGAAGCATTAGAACACTATTACTTCGATACGTAGACATCTGCAAACGCTATTTCCTAGCAAGGTAGTGTCGCAATTACATTCTTTTGAAAGGAATACGAGGTATCCATGACACTTCGCAGTGAATATTATATATTATCTAGGAACATAGAAATGAGAAGCGATATGGCGATTTAAGAAGCATTAGATCCCTATTGCTTCGATACGTAGACATCTGCAAACGCTACTTCCTAGCAAGGAAGTGTTGCATTACATTCGTTACACACGTTACATTCTTTTGAAAGGAATACGAGGTATACATAACACTCCACAATGAATATTATATCTCGTCATGGAACATAGAAATGAGATGCAATATGGCGATTTAAGAAGCATTAGAAATCTATTGCTTCGATACGTAGACATATTCAAACGCTATTTCCAAGCAAAGCAGTGTCGCATTTACATTCTTTTGATGTGAGTACGAGGTATACATAACACTCCACAATGAATATTATATATTATCATGAAACATAGAGATGAGAAACGATATCGCGTTTTGAGAAGCATTAGAGCACTAATGCTACGATACGTAGGCATATGCAAACGCTATTTCCTAGCCAGGAAGTGTCGGATTTACATTCTATTGAAAGGAATACGAGGTATACATGACACTTCGCATTGAATATTATATCCCATCATGAAGCATAGAAATGAGATGCGATATGACGATTTAAGAAGCATTAGAAAACTATTGCTTCGATACGTAGACATCAGCAAACGCTATTTCCTAGCAAGGAAGTGCCGCATTTACATTCTTTTGAAGTGAACACAAGGTATACATAACAAGCCACAATGAATATTATATATTATCATGAAGCATAGTAATGAGTAGCGATATCGCGTTACAAGAAGCATTAGAACTCTACTGCTTTGATACGTAGACATCATCCAACGCTATTTCCTAGCAAGGAAGTTTCGCATTTACATTCATTTGAAGTGTATGCGAGGTATACATGACACTAAGCAATGAATATTATATATTACCATGAAACATAGAAATGAGAAACGATATCGCGTTTTGAGAAGCATTTGAACTCTATTGCTTCGATACGTAGACATATGCCAACGCTATTTCCTAGCAAGGAAGTGTCGCATTTACATTCTTTTGAAAGGAATACGACGTATACGTGACACTTCGCAATGAATATTATATCTTATCATGAATCATAGAAATGAGATGCGATATGACGATTTAAGAAGCATTAGAAATCTATTGCTTCGATACGGAGACATCTGCAAACGCTACTTCCTAGCAAGGAAGTGTCGCACTTACATTCTTTTGATATGAATACGAGGTATACATAACACTGCACAATGAATATTATATCTTATCATGAAAGATAGAAATGAGATGCGATATCGCGATTTAACAACCGTTAGAACCCTATAGCTATGATACGTAGACACGTACAAACGCTATTTCCTAGGAAGGAAGTGTCACATTTACATTCTTCTGATGTGAATACGAGGTATACATAACACTGCACAATGAATATTATATGTAATCATGAAACACAGGAATGAGATGCGACATCGCGTTTTGAGAAGCATTAGAACACTATTGCTTCGATACGGAGACATCTTCAAACGCTAATTCCTAACATGGAAGTGTCGCATTTACATTCTGTTGAAGTGAATACGAGGTATACATGACACTTCGCAATGAATATTATATCTTATCATGATACATAGAAATGAGTTGCGATCTCGCGTTTGAAGAAGCGTTAGAACTCTACTGCCATGATACATAGACACCTGCAAACGCTATTTCCTAGGAAGGAAGTGTCGCTATTATATTCATTTGAAGTGTATGCGAGTTATAAGTGACATTTCGCAATGAATATTATATCCTGTCACGAAATATAGAAACGAGATGCGATATCGCGTTTTGAGAAGCAGTAGAACTCTATTGCTTCGATACGTAGACATCTGCCAACGCTATTTCCTAGCAAGGAAGTGTCGTATTTACATTCTTTTGAAAGGAATACGAGGTATACATGACACTTCACAATGAATATTATATCTTATCATGAAACATAGAAATGAGATGCGATATGACGATTTAAGAAGCATTAGAACTCTATTGCTTCGATACGTAGACATCTGCAAAACGCTACTTCCTAGCAAGGAAGTGTCGCATTTGCATTCTTTTGAGGTGAATACGATATATACATGACTCTTCGCAATGAATATTATATCTTGTCATGAAACATAGAAATGAGAAGCGATATGGCGGTTTACGAAGCATTAGATCCCTATTGCTTCGATAGGTATACATCTGCAAACGCTATTTCCTAGCAAGGAAGTGTCGCATTTACATTCTTTTGAGGTGAATACGAGGTATACATAACACTGCACAATGAATATTATATCTGATAATGAAACATAGAAATGAGATGCGATATGGCGATTTAAGAAGCATTAGAACACTATTGCTTCGATACGTAGCCATCTGCAAGCGCTACTTCCTAGCAAGGAAGTGTCGCATTTACATTCTTTTGAAAGGAATACGAGGTATACATAACACTGCACAATGAATATTATATCTTATCATGCAACATAGAAATGAGATGCGATATCGCGATTTAGGAAGCATTAGAACTCTATTGCTTCGGCACGTAGACATCTGCAAACGCTATTTCCTAGGAAGGAAGTGTCGCATTCACATTCTTTTGAAAGGAATACGAGGTATACATGACACTTCGCAATGAATATTATATCTTATCACGAAACATAGAAATGGGATGCGATATGACGATTTAAGAAGCATTAGAACTCTATTGCTTCGATACGTAGACATCTGCAAACGCTATTTCCTATCAAGGTATTGTCGCATGTACATTCATTTTAAGCGTATGCGAGGTATACGTGACACTTCGCAATGAATATTATATATTATCATGAAAAATAGAAATGGGAATCGATATCGCGTTTTGAGAAGCATCAGAACTCTAATGCCACGAAACGTAGACATCTGCAAACGCTATTTCCTAGCAAGGAAGTGTCGGATTTACATTCTTCTGAAGTGAATACGAGGTATACATAACACTTCGCAATGAATATTATATCTTATCATGAAACATAGAAATGGGAAGCGATATGGCGGTTTACGAAGCATTAGATCCCTATTGCTTCGATACGTAAACATCTGCAAGCGCTACTTCCTAGCAAGGAAGTGTCGCATTTACATTCTTTTGAAAGGAATACGAGGTATACATGACACTTCGCAATGAATATTATATCTTATCATGAAACATAGAAATGAGATGCGATATCGCGATATAAGAATCATTAGAACTCTATTGCTTCGATACGTAGTCATCTGCAAACGCTATTTACTGGCAAGGAAGTGTCGCATTTACATTCATTTGAAGCGTATGCGAGGTATACATGACACTAAGCAGTGAATATTATATATTATCAAGAAACATAGAAATGAGATGCGATATCGCGTTTTAAGAAGCATTAGAACTCTATTGCTTCGATACATAGACATCTGCCAACGCTATTTCCTAGCAAGGAAGTGTCGCATTTACATTCTTTTGAAAGGAATACGAGGTATACATGACACTTCGCAATGAATATTATATCTTATCACGAAACATAGAAATGAGATGCAGTAGCGCGATTTAAGAAGCATTAGAACACTATTGCTTCGATACGTAGACATCTGCAAACGCTATTTCCTAGCAAGGTAGTGTCGCAATTACATTCTTTTGAAAGGAATACGAGGTATCCATGACACTTCGCAGTGAATATTATATATTATCTAGGAACATAGAAATGAGAAGCGATATGGCGATTTAAGAAGCATTAGATCCCTATTGCTTCGATACGTAGACATCTGCAAACGCTACTTCCTAGCAAGGAAGTGTCGCATTTACATTCTTTTGAAAGGAATACGAGGTATACATAACACTCCACAATGAATATTATATCTCGTCATGGAACATAGAAATGAGATGCAATATGGCGATTTAAGAAGCATTAGAAATCTATTGCTTCGATACGTAGGCATATTCAAACGCTATTTCCAAGCAAAGCAGTGTCGCATTTACATTCTTTTGATGTGAGTACGAGGTATACATAACACTCCACAATGAATATTATATATTATCATGAAACATAGAAATGAGAAACGATATCGCGTTTTGAGAAGCATTAGAGCACTAATGCTACGATACGTAGGCATATGCAAACGCTATTTCCTAGCCAGGAAGTGTCGGATTTACATTCTATTGAAAGGAATACGAGGTATACATGACACTTCGCATTGAATATTATATCCCATCATGAAGCATAGAAATGAGATGCGATATGACGATTTAAGAAGCATTAGAAAACTATTGCTTCGATACGTAGACATCAGCAAACGCTATTTCCTAGCAAGGAAGTGCCGCATTTACATTCTTTTGAAGTGAACACAAGGTATACATAACAAGCCACAATGAATATTATATATTATCATGAAGCATAGTAATGAGTAGCGATATCGCGTTACAAGAAGCATTAGAACCCTACTGCTTTGATACGTAGACATCATCCAACGCTATTTCCTAGCAAGGAAGTTTCGCATTTACATTCTTTTGAAAGGAATACGAGGTATACATGACACATAGCAATGAATATTATATCTTATCATGAAACATAGGAATAAGATGCGATATGACGATATAAGAAGCGTTAGAACTCTATTGCTTCGATACGTAGACATCTGCAAACGCTACTTCCTAGCAAGGAATTGTAGCATTTACTTTCCTTTGAAGTGAATGCGAGGTATACATAACACTGCACAATGAATATTATATCTTATCATGAAACATAGAAATGAGATGCGATATCGCGATTTAAGAAGCATTAGAACTCTATTGCTTCGAAACGTAGACATCTGCAAACGCTACATCCTAGCAAGGAAGTGTCGCATTTACATTCTTTTGAAAGGAACACGAGGTATACATGACACATCGCAATGAATATTATATCTTATCATAAAACATAGAAATGAGATGCGATATGACGATTTTAGAAGCATTGGAACTCTATTGCTTCGATACATATACATCTGCAAACGCTAATTCCTAGCAAGGAAGTGTCGCATTTACATTCTTCTGATGTGAATACGAGGTATACATAACACTGCACAATGAATATTATATGTAATCATGAAACACAGGAATGAGATGCGACATCGCGTTTTGAGAAGCATTAGAACACTATTGCTTCGATACGGAGACATCTTCAAACGCTAATTCCTAACATGGAAGTGTCGCATTTACATTCTGTTGAAGTGAATACGAGGTATACATGACACTTCGCAATGAATATTATATCTTATCATGAAACATAGAAATGAGTTGCGATCTCGCGTTTGAAGAAGCGTTAGAACTCTACTGCCATGATACATAGACACCTGCAAACGCTATTTCCTAGGAAGGAAGTGTCGCAATTATATTCATTTGAAGTGTATGCGAGGTATAAGTGACATTTCGCAATGAATATTATATCCTGTCACGAAATATAGAAACGAGATGCGATATCGCGTTTTGAGAAGCAGTAGAACTCTATTGCTTCGATACGTAGACATCTGCCAACGCTATTTCCTGGCAAGGAAGTGTCGTATTTACATTCTTTTGAAAGGAATACGAGGTATACATGACACTTCACAATGAATATTATATCTTATCATGAAACATAGAAATGAGATGCGATATGACGATTTAAGAAGCATTAGAACTCTATTGCTTCGATACGTAGACATCTGCAAAACGCTACTTCCTAGCAAGGAAGTGTCGCATTTGCATTCTTTTGAGGTGAATACGATATATACATGACTCTTCGCAATGAATATTATATCTTGTCATGAAACATAGAAATGAGAAGCGATATGGCGGTTTACGAAGCATTAGATCCCTATTGCTTCGATAGGTATACATCTGCAAACGCTATTTCCTAGCAAGGAAGTGTCGCATTTACATTCTTTTGAGGTGAATACGAGGTATACATAACACTGCACAATGAATATTATATCTGATAATGAAACATAGAAATGAGATGCGATATGGCGATTTAAGAAGCATTAGAACACTATTGCTTCGATACGTAGCCATCTGCAAGCGCTACTTCCTAGCGTGGAAGTGTCGCATTTGCATTCATTTGAAGAGTAGGCGAGATGTACATAACAATGGACAATTAATATTATATCTTATTATAGAACATAGAAATGAGATGCGATATGGCGATTTATGAAGCATTAGAAGTCTGTTGCGTCGATAAGTATACATCTGCAAACGCTATTTCCTAGCAAGGAAGTGTCGCATTTACATTCTTTTGAGGTGAATACGAGGTATACATAACACTGCACAATGAATAATATATCTTACCATGAAACATAGAAATGAGATGCGATATCGCGATTTAAGAAGCATTGGAACTCTATTGCTTCGATACGTAGACATCTGCAAACGCTACTTCCTAGCAAGGAAGTGTCGCATTTGCATTCTTTTGAGGTGAATACGATATATACATGACTCTTCGCAATGAATATTATATCTTGTCTTGAAACATAGAAATGAGAAGCGATATGGCGGTTTACGAAGCATTAGATCCCTATTGCTTCGATAGGTATACATCTGCAAACGCTATTTCCTAGCAAGGAAGTGTCGCATTTACATTCTTTTGAGGTGAATACGAGGTATACATAACACTGCACAATGAATATTATATCTGATAATGAAACATAGAAATGAGATGCGATATGGCGATTTAAGAAGCATTAGAACACTATTGCTTCGATACGTAGCCATCTGCAAGCGCTACTTCCTAGCGTGGAAGTGTCGCATTTGCATTCATTTGAAGAGTAGGCGAGATGTACATAACAATGGACAATTAATATTATATCTTATGATAAAACATAGAAATGAGATGCGATATGGCGATTTATGAAGCATTAGAAGTCTGTTGCTTCGATAAGTATACATCTGCAAACGCTAATTCCTAGCAAGGAAGTGTCGCATTTACATTCTTTTGAGGTGAATACGAGGTATACATAACACTGCACAATGAATAATATATCTTACCATGAAACATAGAAATGAGATGCGATATCGCGATTTAAGTAGCATTGGAACTCTATTGCTTCGATACGTAGACATCTGCAAACGCTATTTCCTAGCAAGGAAGTGTCGCATTTACATTCATTTGAAGTGTATGCGAGGTACACATGACACTAAGCAATGAATATTATTTATTATCATGAAACATAGAAGGGAAAAACGATATCGCCTTTTGAGAAGCATTAGAGCACTAATGCTACGATACGTAGGCATCTGCAAACGCTACTTCCTAGCAAGTAAGTGTCGCATTTACATTCTTTTCATGTGAATACGAGGTATACATAACACTGCACAATGAATATTATATCTTATCATGAAACATAGAAATGAGTAGCGGTATCCGGATTTGAGAAGCATTAGAACTGCAATTCTACGATACGTAGGCATCTGCAAACGCTATTTCCTAGCAAGGAAGTGTCGCATTTACATTCGTTTGAAGTGTGTGCGAGGTATACATGACACTTAGCAATGAATATTAAATATTATCATGAATCATAGAATTGAGAAACGATATCGCGTTTTGAGAAGCATTAGAGCACTAATGCTACGATACGTAGGCATCTGCAAACACCTATTTCCTAGCAAGGAATTGTAGCATTTACTTTCCTTTGAAGTGAATGCGAGGTATACATAACACTGCACAATGAATATTATATCTTATCATGAAACATAGAAATGAGATGCGATATCGCGATTTAAGAAGCATTAGAACTCTATTGCTTCGAAACGTAGACATCTGCAAACGCTACATCCTACCAAGGAAGTGTCGCATTTACATTCTTTTGAAAGGAACACGAGTTATACATGACACATCGCAATGAATATTATATATTATCATAAAGCATAGAAATGAGAAGCCATATGGCGATTTAAGAGGCCTTAGATCCCTATTGCTTCGATACGTAGACATCTCCAAACGCTACTTCCTAGCAAGGAAGTGTTGCATTTACATTCTTTTGAGAAGAATACGAGGTATACACGACACTTCGCAATGAATATTGTATCTTATCAAGAAACGTAGATATGAGATGCGATATGACGATTTAAGAAGCATTAGAACTCTATTGCTTCGATACGTAGACATCTGCAAACGCTATTTCCTAGTAAGGAAGAGTCGCATTTACATTCATTTTAAGTGTATGCGAGGTATACATGACACTTCGCAATGAATATTACATATTATCATGAAGCAAAGAAATGAGAAGCGATATCGAGTTTTGAGAAGCATTAGAACTCTAATGGTACGATACGTAGACATCTGCAAACGCTATTTCCTAGCAAGGAAGTGTCGCATTTACATTCTTTTGAAATGAATACGAGGTAAGCATGATACTTCGCAATGAATATTATATCTTATCACGAAACATAGAAATGAGATGCGATATCGTGATTTAAGAACCATTAGAACACTATTTCTTCGATACGGAGACGTCTGCAAACGCTATTTCCTACCAAGGTATTGTCGCATTCACTTTCTTTTGAAGTGAATACGAGGAGTACATAACACTGCACATTAAATATTATATCTTATCATGAAACATAGAAATGAGATACGAAATCGCGTTTTGAGAAGCATTAGAGCACTAATGCTACGATACGTAGGCATCTGCAAACGCTATTTGCTAGCAAGGAATTGTGGCATTCACTTTCTTTTTAAGTGAATACGAGGAGTACATAACACTGCACATTAAATATTATATCTTATCATGAAACATAGAAATGAGAAACGTTATCGCGATTTGAGAAGCTTTAGAGCACTAATGCTACGATACGTAGGCATCTGCAAACGCTATTTCCTAGCAAGGAATTGTGGCATTCACTTTCTTTTGAAGTGAATACGAGGAGTACATACCACTGCACATTAAATATTATATCTTATCATGAAACATAGAAATGAGAAACGATATCGCGTTTTGAGAAGCATTAGAGCACTATTCCTACGATACGTAGGCATCTGCAAACGCTATTTCCTAGCTTGGAATTGTGGCATTCACTTTCTTTTGAAGTGATTACGAGGAGTACATACCACTGCACATTAAATATTATATCTTATCATGAAACATAGAAATGAGAAACGATATCGCGTTTTGAGGAGCATTAGAGCACTAATGCTACGATACGTAGACATCTGCAAACGCTATTTCCTAGCAAGGAAGTGTCGCATTTACATTCTTTTGAAGTGAATACGAGGTATACATAACACTTCGCAATGAATATTATATCTTATCATGAAACATAGAAATGAGAAGCGATATGGCGGTTTACGAAGCATTAGATCGCTATTGCTTCGATACGTAAACATCTGCAAGCGCTACTTTCTAGCAAGGAAGTGTCGCATTTACATTCTTTTGAAAGGAATACGAGGTATACATGACACTTCGCAATGAATATTATATCTTACCGTGAAACATAGAAATGAGATGCGATATGACGATTTAAGAAGCATTGGAACTCTGTTGCTTCGATACGTAGACATCAGCAAACGCTATTTCCTAGCAATGAAGTGTCGCATTTACATTCATTTTAAGTGCATGCGAGGTATACATGACACTTCGCAATGAATATTACATATTATCATGAAACATAGGAATGAGATGCGATATCGCTAATTAAGAAGCATTAGAACACTATTTCTTCGATACGGAGACATCTGCAAACGCTATTTCCTAGCAAGGTATTCTCGCATTTACATTCATTTTAAGTGCATGCGAGGTATACATGACACTTCGCAATGAATATTACATATTATCATGAGACATAGAAATGAGATGCGATATCGCGAATTAAGAGGCATTAGTACACTATTCCTTCGATACGGAGAAGTCTGCAAACGCTATTTCCTAGCAAGGTATTGTCGCATTCACTTTCTTTTGAAGTGAGTACGAGGAGTACATAACACTGCACATTAAATATTATATCTTATCATGAAACATAGGAATGAGATGCGATATCGCGTTTTGAGAAGCATTAGAAATCTATTGCTTCGATACGTAGACATCTGCCAACGCTATTTCCTAGCAAGGAAGTGTCGCATTTGCATTCATTTTAAGTGTATGCGAGGTATACGTGACACTTCGCAATGAATATTATATATTATCATGAATCATAGAAATGAGAAACGATATCGCGTTTTGAGAAGCATTAGAGCACTATTCCTACGATACGTAGGCATCTGCGAACGCTATTTCCTAGCAAGGAATTTTGGCATTCACTTTCTTTTGAAGTGAATACGAGGAGTACATAACACTGCACATTAAATATTATATCTTATCATGAAACATAGAAATGAGAAACGATATCGCGTTTTGAGAAGCATTAGAGCACTATTCCTACGATACGTAGGCATCTGCAAACGCTATTTCCTAGCAAGGAATTGTGGCATTCACTTTCTTTTGAAGTGAATACGAGGAGTAGATATCACTGCACATTAAATATTATATCTTGTCATGAAACATAGGAATGAGAAACGATATCGCGTTTTGAGAAGCATTAGAACTCAATTGCTTCGATACGGAGACATCTGCAAACGCTATTTCCTAGCAAGGAAGTGTCGCATTTACATTCTTTTGAAGTGAATACGAGGTATACATAACACTTCGCAATGAATATTATATCTTATCATGAAACATAGAAATGGGATGCGATATCGCGATTTAAGAAGCATTAGAACACTATTTCTTCGATACGGAGACATCTGCAAACGCTATTTCCTAGCAAGGTATTGTCGCATTCACTTTCTTTTGAAGTGAATACGAGGAGTACATAACACTGCACATTACATATTATATCTTGTCATGAAACATAGGAATGAGATGCAATATGGCGATTTAAGAATCATTAGAACTCTATTGCTTCGATACGTAGACATCAGCAAACGCTATTTCCAAGCAAGGCAGTGTCGCACTTACATTCTTTTGAAGTGAATACGACGTATACATAACACTCCACAATGAATATTATATATTATCATGAAACATAGTAATGAGTAGCGATATCGCGTTTTAAGAAGCATTAGAACTCTAATGCTACGATACGTAGACATCTGCAAACGCTATTTCACAGGAAGGAAGTGTCGCATTTACATTCATTTGAAGTGTATGCGATGTATACATGACACTAAGCAATGAATATTATATATTACCATGAAACATAGAAATGTGAAACGATATCGCGTTTTGAGAAGCATTAGAACTCTATTGCTTCGATACGTAGACATCTGCCAACGCTATTTCCTAGCAAGGAAGTGTCGCATTTACATTCTTTTGAAAGGAATACGAGGTATACATAACACTGCACAATGAATATTATATCTTATCACGAAACATAGAAATGAGATGCGATATGGCGTTTTAAGGGGCATTAGTACTCTATAGCTTCGATACAGATATATCTGGGAAAGTAATTTCATAGAAACTAACCTCCTCGCACCCCCCAGCATCAACTCCTGGACGCATGCAACCAGCCAAACTCGCCTTCAGAACCAGCAACTGGAAGAGTTCGCGCGCGCATACCTGCACGCGCTCACTCACACCGAGTTCCGCTGCCTCACTCGCACCGCCGAGTACACCTGTCTCGCTCGTACCGGGCACCAGTGTCTCACTCGCAGCACCGAGTATACCTGTCTCGCCCGCACCATGGACGGGCAGCCCTATCTCCCTCGCACCGAGGATTCCGGCCTGCAGGAAGACGTAGCCGCAGCCCATCACCTGAATGGGGTCTTTTCCAATTCCGGGAACAGGATCTGCTAGAACCTATATATTACTTCTAAGCTAGGACATACATACCATATCATGACGCATATATAAGAATTCCTAGATCTAAGTTTCACTAAGTAAGATGCGTCCGGCCAGCGGCATGCGCCGCTAGCCCCATCACGAGCCGCGAGTCCCCACTCTCTGGACCGCGCGCTCTCCGCCTCGAGATGCGAGTCCCCCACTCGCGGGACCGCGATCTCCCTACCGCGAGCCTCCGCGACCGTAGAGCCCCGCGAACCGAGGAGGTCCAGTTCTTGTATACTTTAAACCTAGAATATATTTTATTTTTACTTTTACTATATCCAAGTACAAGTTCTTTTGCCAAGTCTACTATTTCCACATCCATTAATTTTATCAAGTGTTAACAATTCTAGTTCTACTTTTAACATTACATTTAACTACAAATTCTTCCACGGGTTCTTCCATACAACTGGCGTTGCTCTTCATCAAATTGAAGGTGTATAGAAATCGGCTTTGTGACGTTGAGACCGCCGCTTATCCTTCAGATCTTAGTCGAAAGTACAGAAAAACCTGGTGAATGAATCGTGCTTCCGGTTTGCGAAGAACACGACGTGCGAGTAGGAAGCATTTCATACGATCACTTGTGCGTGAATATTTGTAGGGTGTTCCGAGAGTCCTCGTATACCAGCGACCTGCCTTCGCACCAGTCCAGACGCCGCTTTTCGAAGCGACCGTCGACGCTTCCGATCCAGACACCACGACACATCACGCCGATTCTGCCACATTCAGCATCATCGCTGAATTCCGACCGCCGTCCTTGTCTTCGCTGGCGACTGATCGAGATTTCCGTAGCAGCCAACAGAACGAAATCCGCTACGATCCCAGCGAACAATCCTCCACGCCGTTTCTACGTACAAATCGAGAGAGAAGTCATCGTAAGGTAGGGTCATTCCCTTATTATCGCGAGTGTTTTCGCTAGTGTCGCGTCAGCCGAAATTGTCGGACCCGGTCTTAACGCGTTCCCGCGGACCGAATTACCGAGAAATAGGCTCGTGTCGCAAAGCCTCCGGAGCAACGGAAAATAGTTTCGCCGGACGTGACACCTCGAATTCACTTCAAAAGAATGTAAATGCGACACTTCCTTGCTAGGAAATAAGGTTTGCAGATATCTACGTATCGAAGAAATAGAGTTCTAATGCTTCTTGAATCGCCATATCGCATCTCATTTCTATGTTTCATCATAAGATATAATATTCATTGCGAAGTGTCATGTATACATCGTATTCCTCTCAAGAGAATGTAAATGCGACACTTCCTTTCTCGGAAATTACGTTTCCAGATGTCTACGTATAGAAGCAACAGAGTTCTAATGTTTCTTAAAACGCGATATCGCATCTCATTTCTATGTTTCATGATAAGATATAATATTCATTGTGCAGTGTTATGTATATCTCGCATACACTTCAAATGAATGTAAATACGATACTTCCATCCTAGGAAATAGCGTTTGCAGATGTCTACGTACCGATGCAATAGAGTTCTAATGCTTCTTAAGACGCGAAATCGCACCTCATTTCTATGTTTCGTGATAAGATATAATATGTATTGTGGAGTGTTATGTATACCTCGTATTCACCTCAAAAGAATGTAAATGCGACACATCCTTGCTAGGAAATAGCGTTTGCAGATGTCTACGTATAGTAGCAATAGAGTTCTAATGCTTTCTAAAACGCGATATCGCATCACATTTCTATGTTTCATGATAACATATAACATTCATTACGAAGCCTTATGTATTCCTCGTGTGCACATCATATGAATGTAAATGCGACACATCCTTCCTTGGAAATAGCGTTTGCAGATGTCTACGTATCGTAGCAATAGAGTTCTAATGCTTCATAAAACGCCATATCGCATCTCACTTCTATGTTTCATGATAAGATATAATATTCATTGCGAAGTGTCATGTATACCACGATTTCACTTCACAAGAATGTAAATGCGACACTTCCATTCTAGGAAATAGTGTTTGCAGAAGTCTACGTATCGTAGCAATAGAGTTCTAGTGCTTCTCAAAACGAGATATCGCACTTCACTTCTATGTTTCATGATAAGATATAATACTCATTGCGAAGTGTCATGTATATCTCGTATTCACTTCAAAAGTATGTAAATGCGAAACTTCCTTGTTAGGAAATAGCGTTTGTAGATGTCTACGTATCGTAGCAATAGAGTTCTAATGCTTTCAAAACGCGATATCGCAACTCATTCCTATGTTTCATGATAAGATATAATATTCATTGCGAAGTGTCATGTACATCTCGTTTTCACTTCAAAAGAATGTAAATGCTAAACTTCCATGCTAGGAAATAGCGTTTGCAGATGTCTACGTATCGTAGCAATGGAGTTCTAATGCTTCTTAAAACGCCATATCGCATCTCACTTCTATGTCTCATGATAAGATATAATATTCATTGCGAAGCGTCATGTATATCTCGATATTCACTTCAGAAGAATGTAAAAGCGGCACTTTCCCAGCTAGGAAGTAGCGCTTGCAGATGTCTACGTATCGAAGCAATTGTGTTCTAATGCTTCTCAAAACGCGATATCGCAACTCATTCCTATGTTTCATGATAAGATATAATATTCATTGCGAAGTGTCATGTATATCTCGTATTCACTTCAAAAGAATGTAAATGCGAAACTTCCATGCAAGGAAATAGCGTTTGCAGATGTCTACGTATCGTAGCAATAGAGTTCTAATGCTTCTCAAAACGCGAAATCGCATCTCATTCCTATATTTCATGATAAGATAAAATACTCATTGCGAAGTGTCATGTATATCTCGTATTCACTTCAAAAGAATGTAAACGCGAAACTTCCATGCTAGGAAATAGCGTTTGCAGATGTCTACGTATCGTAGCAATAGAGTTCTAATGCTTCTCAAAACGCGATATCGCATCTCATTCCTATGTTTCATGATAAGATACAATAATCATTGCGAAGTGTCATGTATATCTCGTATTCACTTCAAAAGTATGTAAATGCGACACTTCCTTGCTAGGAAATAACGTTTGCAGATGTCTACGTATATTAGCAATAAAGTTCTAATTCTTCTTAAAACTAGATGTCGCATTTCATTTCTATGTTTCGTAATCAAATATAATATTAATTGTGGAGTGTTATGTATACCTCGTATTCACTTCAAAACGATGTAAGTGCCACACATCCGTGCTAGGAAATAGCGTTTGCAGATGTCTACGTATATTAGCAATAAAGTTCTAATTCTTCTTAAAACGAGATGTCGCATTTCATTTCTATGTTTCGTAATAAGATGTAATATTCAGTGTGGAGTGTTATGTATACCTCGTATTCACTTCAAAAGGATGTAAGTGCGACACTTCCTTGCTAGGAAATATTGTTTGCAGATGTCTACGTATCGTAGCAATGGAGTTCTAGTGCTTCTTAAATCACGATATCGCATCTGATTTCTATGTTTCGTGATAAGGTATAATATTCATTGCGTAATGTCATGTATACCTCGTATTCACTTCAAAAGAATGTAAATGCGACACTTTCTTGCTAGGAAATATGGTTTGCAGATGTCTAAGTATCGTAGCAATAGAGCTCTAATGCTTCTTAAAACGCGATATCGCAACTCATTCCTATGTATCATGATAAGATATAATATTCATTGCGAAGTGTCATGTACATCTCGTATTCACTTCAAAAGAATGTAAATGCGAAACTTCCATGCTAGGAAATAGCGTTTGCAGATGTCTACGTATATTAGCAATAGAGTTCTAATGCTTCTCAAAACGCGATATAGCACCTCATTCCTATGTTTCATGATAAGATATAATATTCATTGAAAAGTGTCATGTATACCTCGTACTCACTTCAAAAGTATGTAAATGCGACACTCACATGCTAGGAAATATTGTTTGCAGATGTCTGCGTATCACAGCAATAGAGTACTAATGCTTCTTAAAACGAGATGTCGTATTTCATTTCTATGTTTCGTAATAAGATATAATATTCATTGTGTAATGTTATGTATACCTCGTATTCACTTTAATGGAATGTAAGTGCGACATTTCCTTGCTAGGTAATAGAGTTTGCAGATGTCTACGTATATTAGCAATAAAGTTCTAATGCTTCTCAAAACTCGATATAGCACCTCATTCCTATGTTTCATGATAAGATATAATATTCATTGCGAAGTGTCATGTGTACCTCGTACTCACATCACAAGAATGTAAATGCGACACTTCCATGCTGGGAAATAGCGTTTGCAGATGTGTGGGTATCGTAGCAATGGAGTTCTAGTGCTTCTTAAATCACGATATCGCATCTGATTTCTATTTTTCGTGATAAGGTATAATATTCATTGCGAAGTGTCATGTATACCTCGTATTCACTTCAAAAGAATGTAAATGCGACGCTTTCTTGCTAGGAAATATTGTTTGCAGATGTCTACGTATCGTAGCAATAGAGCTCTAATGCTTCTCAACAAGCAATATCGCAACTCATTCCTATGTATCATGATAAGATATAATATTCATGGCGAAGTGTCATGTATATCTCGTATTCACTTCAAAAGAATGTAAATGCGAAACTTCCATGCTAGGAAATAGCGTTTGCAGATGTCTACGTATCGTAGCAATAGAGATCTAATGCTTCTCAAAACGCGATATAGCACCTCATTCCTATGTTTCATGATAAGATATAATACTCATTGCGAAGTGTCATGTGTACATCGTACTCACATCACAAGAATGTAAATGCGACACTTCCATGCTAGGAAATAGCGTTTGCAGATGTGTGCGTATCGTAGCAATGGAGTTCTAGTGCTTCTTAAATCACGATATCGCATCTGATTTCTATTTTTCGTGATAAGGTATAATATTCATTGCGAAGTGTCATGTATACCTCGTATTCACTTCAAAAGAATGTAAATGCGGCACTTTCTTGCTAGGAAATATTGTGTGCAGATGTCTACGTATCGTAGCAATAGAGATCTAATGCTTCTCAACAAGCAATATCGCAACTCATTCCTATGTATCATGATAAGATATAATATTCATGGCGAAGTGTCATGTATATCTCGTATTCACTTCAAAAGAATGTAAACGCGAAACTTCCATGCTAGGAAATAGCGTTTGCAGATGTCTACGTATCGTAGCAATAGATTTCTAATGTTTCTCAAAACGCGATATCGCATCTCATTCCTATGTTTCATGATAAGATACAATACTCATTGCGAAGTGTCATGTATATCTCGTATTCACTTCAAAAGTATGTAAATGCGAAACTTCCTTGCTAGGAAATAACGTTTGCAGATGTCTACGTATATTAGCAATAAAGTTCTAATTCTTCTTAACACGAGATGTCGCATTTCATTTCTATGTTTCGTAATCAGATATAATATTAATTGTGGAGTGTTATGTATACCTCGTATTCACTTCAAAAGGATGTAAGTGCGACACTTCCTTGCTAGGAAATATTGTTTGCAGATGTCTACGTATCGTAGCAATGGAGTTCTAGTGCTTCTTAAATCACGATATCGCATCTGATTTCTATGTTTCGTGATAAGGTATAATATTCATTGCGTAATGTCATGTATACCTCGTATTCACTTTAATGGAATGTAAGTGCGACGTTTCCTTGCTATGAAATAACATTTGCAGATATCTACGCATCGTAGCAATAGAGTTCTAGTGCTCCTTAAATCGCGATATCGCATCTCACTTCTATGTTTCGAGATAAGATATAATATTCATTGCGAAGTGTTATGTATACCTCGTATTCACTTCAAATGAATGTAAATGCGACACTTCCATGCTAGGAAATAGCGATTGCAGATGTCTACGTATCGTAGCAATAGAGTTCTAATGCTTCTTAAAACGCGATATCGCATCTCACTTCTATGTTTCATGATAAGATATAATATTCATTGCGAAGTGTCATATACACCTCGTATTCACTTCAAAAGAATGTAAATGCGACACTTCCATGCTAGGAAATAGCGTTTGCAGATGTCTATGTATCGTAGCAATAGAATTCTAATGCTTCTTAAAACGCGATATCGCATCTCACTTCTATGTTTCATGATAACATATAATATTCATTGCAAAGTGTTATGTATACCACGTATTATCTTCAAAAGAATGTAAATGCGGCACTTCCATGCTAGGAAATAGCTTTTGCAGATGTCTACGTATCGTAGCAATAGAGTTCTAATGCTTCTTAAAACGCGATATCGCATCTCACTTCTATGTTTCATGATAAGATATAATATTCATTGTAGAGTGTTATGTGTACCTCGCATTCACTTCAAAGGAATGTAAATGCGACACTTCCTTGCTAGGAAATAGCGTTTGCGGATCTCTACGTATCGTAGCAATAGAGTTCTAATGCTTCATAAAACGCCATATCGCATCTCACTTCTATGTTTCATGATAAGATATAATATTCATTGCGAAGTGTCATATATACCTCGATTTCACTTCACAAGAATGTAAATGCGACACTTCCATTCTAGGAAATAGCGTTTGCAGATGTCTACGTATCGTAGCAGTAAAGTTCTAATTCTTCTTAAAACGAGATGTCGCATTTCATTTCTATGTTTCGTAATAAGATGTAATATTCATTGTGGAGTGTTATGTATACCTCGTATTCACTCCAGAAGGATGTAAGTGCGACACTTCCTTGCTAGGAAATATTGTTTGCAGATGTCTACGTATCGTAGCAATGGAGATCTAGTGCTTCTTAAATCACGATATCGCATCTGATTTCTATGCTTCGCCATAAGGTATAATATTCATTGCGAAATGTCATGTATACCTCGTATTCACTTGAAAAGAATGTAAATGCTACACTTCCTTGCTAGGAAATATTGTTTGCAGATGTCTACGTATCGTAGCAATAGAGTTCTAATGCTTCCTAAAACGCGATATCGCATCTCACTTCTATGTTTTATGATAAGATATAATATTCATTGCGAAGTGTCATGTATATCTCGTACTCACTTCAAAAGAATGTAAATGCGACACTCACATGCTAGGAAATATTGTTTGCAGATGTCTACGTATCACAGCAATAGAGTACTGATTCTTCTTAAAACAAGATGTATTTCATTTCTATGTTTCGTGATAAGATATAACATTCATTCTGTAATGTTATGAATACCTTGTATTCACTTCAATAGAATGTAAGTGCGACATTTCCTTGCTAGGAAATGTTGTATGCAGATGTCTACGTATATTAGCAATAGAGTTCTAATGCTTCTCAGAACGGGATATAGCACCTCATTCCTATGTTTCATGATAAGATATAATATTCATTGCGAAGTGTCATGTATATCTCGTATTCACTTCAAAAGAATGTAAATGCGACACTTCCATGCTAGGAAGTAGCGTTTGCAGATGTTTACATATCGTAGCATTAGAGTTCTAATGCTTCCTAAAACGCGATATCGCATCTCACTTCTATGTTTCATGATAAGATATAGTATCCATTGCGATGTGTCATGTATATCTCGTATTCACTTCAAATGAATGTAAATACGACACTTCCATGCTAGGGAATAGCGTTTCCAGATGTCTACGTATCGTAGCAATAGAGTTCTAATGCTTCTTAAAACGGGATATCGCATCTCACTTCTAAGTTTCATGATAAGATATAATATATTCATTGCGATGTGTCATGTATACCTCGTATTATCTTCAAAAGAATGTAAATGCGGCACATCCATGCTAGGAAATAGCGTTTGCAGATGTCTACGTATCGTAGCAATAGAGTTCTAATGCTTCTTAAAATGAGAAGTCGTATTTCATATCTATGTTTCGTAATAAGATATAATATCCATTGTGGAATGTTATGTATACCTCGTATTCACTTCAAAAGAATGTGAATGCGACACTTCCTTGCTAGGAAATAACATTCGCAGATGTCTACGCATCGTAGCAATAGAGTTCTAATGCTTCTTAAAACGCGATATCGCATCTGACTTCTAAGTTTCATGATAAGACATAATATATTCATTGCGATGTGTCATGTATACCTCGTATTAACTTCAAAAGAATGTAAATGCGACACTTCCTTGCTAGAATATATTGTTTGCAGATGTCTACGTATCGTAAAAATAGAGTTCTAGTGCCTCTTAAATCGCGATGTCGCATCTCACTTCTATGTTTCGAGATAAGATATAATATTCATTGCGAAGTGTTATGTATACCTCGTATTATCTTCAAAAGAATGCAAATGCGGCACTTCCATGCTAGGAAATAGCGTTTGCAGATGTGTACGTATCGTAGCAATAGAGTTCTAATGTTTCTTAAAACGATATGTCGCATTTCATATCTATGTTTCGTGGTAAGATATAATATTCATTGTAGAGTGTTATGTATACCTCGTAATCACTTCAAAAGGATGTAAATGCGACACTTCCTTGCTAGGAAATATCAATTGCAGATGTCTACGCATCGTAGCAATAGAGTTCTAATGCTTCCTAAAACGCGATATCGCATCTCACTTCTATGTTTCATGATAACATATAGTATCCATTGCGAAGTGTCATGTATATCTCGTATTCACTTCAAAAGAATGTAAATGCGAAACTTCCATGCCAAGAAATAGCGTTTGCAGATGTCAACGTATCGTAGCAATAGAGTTTTGATGCTACTTAGAACGAGATGTCGCATTTCATTTCTATGTTTCGTGATAAGATATAATATTCATTGTGGAGTGTTATGTATACCTCGCATTCACTTCAAAAGAATGTAAATGCGACACTTTCTTGCTAGGAAATATTGTTTGCAGATGTCTACGTATCGTAGCAAAAGAGATCTAATGCTTCTTATAACGCGATATCGCATCTCACACCTATGTTTCATGATAAGATATAATATTCATTGCGAAGTGTTATGTATACCTCGTATTCACTTCATGAGAATGTGAATGCGACACTTACATGCTAGGAAAAAGAGTTTGCAGATGTCTACGTATCGTAGCAATAGATTTCTAATGCTTCTTAAAACGAGATGTCGCATTTCATTCCTATGTTTCGTGATAAGATATAATATTCATTGTGGTATGTTATGTATACCTCGTATTCATTTCAAAAGAATGTAAATGCGACACTTCCTAGCTAGGATATAGCGTTTGCAGATTTCTACGTATCGTAGCAATAGATTTCTAATGCTTCATAAAACGCGATGTCGCATCTCATTTCTATGTTTCATGATAAGATATAATATTCATTGCGATGTGTTATGTATTCCTCGTCTACACTTCAAATAAATGTAAATGCGCCAATTCCTTTCAAGGAAATAGCGTTTCCAGATGTTTACGTATCGAAGCAATAGAGTGCTTTTGATGTTTCTTAAATAGCGATATCGCATCCCATTTCTATGTTTGATGATAAGATATAATATTGATTGCGATGTGTTATGTATACCTCGTTTACACATCAAATTAATGTAAATGCCACACATTCTTCCTAGGAAATAGCGTTTCCAGATGTCTATTTATCGAAGCAATAGAGTTCTAATGCTTCTTAAAACGCAATATCGCATCACATTTCTGTGTTTCATGATAAGATATAATATTCATTGCGAAGTGATGTGTATACCTCGTCTACACTTCAAAAGATTGTAAATGCCACAATCTTTGCTAGGAAATAGCGTTTTCAGATGTCCACATATCGAAGCAATGGATTTCTAATGCTTCTTAAAACGCGATATCGCAGATCATTTCTTTGCTACATGATGTGATTTAATATTCACTGCGAAGTGTAATGTACATGTAGTATACACTTCGAAAGAATGTAAATGCCACACTTCATTGCTAGGAAATTGCGTTTCCAGATGTCTTCGTATCGAAGCAATAGTGTTCTAATGCATCTTAAAACGCGATATCGCACCTCATTCCTATGTTTCATGATAAGATATAATATTCATTGCGATGTGTTATGTATACCCCTTATTATCTTCAAAAGAATGTAAATGCAGCACTTCCATGCTAGGAAATAGGGTTTGCAGATGTCTACGTATCGTAGCAATAGAGTTCTAATGCTTCTTAAAATGAGAGGACGCATTTCATTTCTATATTTCGTAATAAGGTGTAATATTCATTGTGGAATGTTATGTTCACCTCGTATTCACGTCAAAAGAATGTAAATGCGACACATTCCTGCTAGGGAATAGCGTTTGCAGATGTCAACGTATCGAAGAAATAGGTTTATAATGCTTCTTAAAACGCGATATCGCATCTCGTTTCTATGCTTCATGATAAGATATAATATTCATTGCGAAGTGTTATGTATACCTCGTCTACACTTCAAAAGAGTGTAAATGCCACAGTTCCCTGCTACTAAATTGCGTTTCCAGATGTCTACGTATCGAAGCAGTAGAGTTCTAATTCTTTTAAAAACCGATATCGCATCACATTTCTATGATTCATGATAGGATATAACATTCAATGCGAAGGGTTATGAATACCTCGCCTACAGTTCAAATGAATGTAAATGCCACACTTTCTTGCTTGGAAATATCGTTTCCAGATGTCTACGTATCGAAGTAATAGGGTTCTAATGCTGCTTAAAACGCAATATCGCATTTCATTTCTATGTTTCCTGATATGATATAATATTCATTGCGATGTGTTATGTATACCTCGTCTACACTTCAAAAGAATGTAAATGCCATACTTCCTTGCTAGGAATTAGCGTTCCCAGATGTCTACGTATGGAAGCAATACGGTTTTAATGCTTCTTAAAACGCGATATCGCATCTAATTTCTATGTTTCATGATTAGATATAATATTCATTGCGAAGTGTTATGTATACCTCATCTACCGTTCAAAAGAATGGTAACGTCACACTACCTTGCTAGCAAAAAGCGATTCCAGATATCTACGTATCGAAGCAATAGACTTCTAATGTTTCTTAACACGTGATATCGCACCTCATTCCTATGTTTCAGGAAAAGATATAATATTCATTGCGAAGGGCTATGTATACCTCGTCTACACTTCAAAAGAATGTAAATGCCATAATTCCTTGCTAGGAAATAGCGTTTCCAGGTGTCTAAGTATCGAAGCAGTGGAGTTGTAATGCTTCTTAAAACGCGATATAGCATCTCAGTTCTATGTCACATGATAAGATGTAATTTTAATGCATCGCGTTATGTATATTTCCTCTACACTTCAAATGTATGTAAATGCATCACTCCCTTGCTACGGAATATCGTTTCTATATCTGAAGGTTTAGACGCAATAGAGTTCTAATGCTTCGTAAAACGCGGCTGCGCATCTTACTTCTATATTTCATCATAAGATGTAATATTCATGGCATCGCATTATGTTTATCTACTTCTGCACATGAATTGAGTGTAAACCCTACAATTTCTTGCCCGGGGATAGCGTTTCTAGATGTCCAGGTGCCGAAGCATTTAATTTGTCATGCTTCATGCACCGCAATATCATATAAACCGCATTTCATATAAACAGTTCAAAGTAAGATAGAAGGTTGTAAAGCTCTATGCATCGCATTATGCTTATCTGCTGCTGTGCCTCATAATGCTCTGGGATGTGAGAAGGTCCTCAACCATCCTTAACCCCCTAAAGGGAAGTCAAAAGTCCAGCGGCCCTGCAGGTGGGCCATGGGAGCGGGGCGCGCGAGGCGCTACGCAATTTAAATGATCAGGAGGATCCCCTCAGGGACATCCAAGAAGGCGAGAAGAGGAAATCACCGAAGTCCACTGATCGATGGACCCGAACAATACCGAAGCCTACAGCCCACTCCACCAAGGAGCCCCGAGGAGGATCCAGGAGACCCGAGGACCACCAGCGAATTTAAGGAACCTGAAGAAGAGAACTTGAGAGCTTATTCGCTAAAGCGTCCCATTTCTTGTGTCGCATATTGTATATTGTATCTTATATCGTGAAGCGAGTTATGATACCCGGTAATTCGCGGCGTGTTGCATAGTTTCCCGTAACCCTTGTTAGTTAAACCCACGTCGAGACCATAAATAAACATGCCGTGACTTCAGTATCTCGCGATCTGAGTGTGTGTACTTGGCTAGTCATAGTCGAGAGGAGGAGCATTTCGATGTTTCAAGGGTTGTTCCGCCCCAGGGTTCCCGGGGTCGTGTAGTCTACCCCTTTGCTACTTTCTGAGCAGCTGGCGCTCAAGAAAAGTTGTACGTGAGCGGATACCTTGGAACGATAGATCGCTTTAGATTGAAGTACGTTTTACACCTTAAAGCATTTAGATAATTAACCCCTTCGAGCTTCCCTGACTTACTATATATAGGTTTCCGTCACAACTAATAGGAACCATCACTTTACATAGATATATAGAACACACATAGTTTTAAACGTAGAACTGAGAATTTGAGATCTTACTTTGAAACGTTAGTAGTGAGGAATTCCATTGGATTTCATAGAAATTCAGAACTTACTTGCTATGAAACATAGGCAGATAAGGGCCATCGCGTTGCTTAGAACTTTAGAACTTGCTTACTTCAACAAAGATTTCTATTGGCTTCGTCCGTTCTTTTAGAAGAGTTTTTGATAAACCACATACTTTTCACACTTCTGATATCTTTGGAAGTTCGCGAGATGTAATCGTTTAAGTTTTAAAATGATTACTTAGTGTGGATTATTATTTAGTAACTCGCTCATAAACGAGTCTGCATAGGATATAATCCATAAGTTTTTAAGCCTGGAATTTATGTAGTTATTTGTTATTCATTTACTGCTCAAACGAAAAAGATTCTGACCACTTCAAAATGGTTGACTTTCATCAATTTTCTTAAAAATTGAAATACTGCCCAACTGTTTGCATTAGAGGCTGTAATTAAAGCTTTCAAAACATTTTACCTCTTATAGATGAATTCTGGAATTGAAATTGAATGTTTGACTTTTCTAACTCCTGTTTAGACATCTTTCTATTGGAATGTTCAAGTATTTTTCATACTCGTAATTATTAAAAATGTTTTACTTGATTCTTTAATTTAATATTTAGAATTTTCTGAGAAATATTTTTTATCGTAATGAACTATATAATTGCAATTATAATTCTTTATGAAATAATAATAACAGAAAAGTATGTATCCATTCTTGTAGTTTTGTCAAGAGTATTTAATCTTTCTATCTAAAATGAAACATTGAGATCTGTTTACAATCTAATGGAATTTGATTACCTTTTGATTCAAATTCACAATGATATTCTTCCATAGTTCAACAATTTTGTGAGCTGTCCTCAGGAATCCGCAGCTCAGTACTTATAAAATGAACGACACAAAGAACAGCCTAACCAAACGTATTCGAACCGATTTTTCAATACTAATCTTATCATGCTTAATTTATGCTGCAAACTATTGAAATGCCCTTCGAAAAGTGTTTATTCACAGTGAAGTAAACGGTAAATGTTACGCCTTCCACCACTGTTTACAATACGTATGTTTCACTTCCTATCAAAACCGTGAGTATTATTGCTTTTCTTTACTTTTTGTAACCTTCAATGCCTTCACGTTACAGATCGTTAAACTTGCTTTAAAATGCTCTATTGTATTACGGAAGAATAGACATACCAATTCATTTTAAAAAATGAAGGTAACCTTCATATGTCCAATATAACTCCACTTACAAAAAAACTATTTTCATCATCGGATGGCCCCTTTGTACTATGCAATTTTATATTAACAAAAACTTCTATGAAACTTGTAGTTTCGTGGATATCTGAGGTGCTAATTATTACTGCCCCACCCTGTATATTGTTATGGATGTGTCCAACAAGGCAACGATGAACAGAGTTAAATTTAATATTATGATGTTTATTATTTTACTTATAGTATATTTGTTTTTCTGGAATTTTGCCAAAAAACAATGTTCACGATGTCGACAGATGAATATATTTGCCTTAGAATTACAAGAGCCAACAATTTCGAAAGTAGAATATTTCTTTACTTCGCTAACCGAATCATTGCAAACGTTAAGTAAAGTGCGTGCCTTTCAAAACAGTCAAATGCAAATTACGATACAACGTTTCCAAGAAATGGTACGTGCCACTGTTTTTTAATTTCCGTTTATTTAATCAAAGGAAATTTAATTGAAATATCCGCAAAATTTGAAGACAAAAAGTTATTGTAATTTTACGCAACATATATGATGGTGATAAAGGATAAGTATACGGAACTGAAAATAGAAAGTAGCGAGCAGAAAAAGAAACTGATGGAGCTACAAAGTAGATTGATACATCCGTCAAATGATGATTCTAGGTTAATAAAATCTGTTAATTAAAGAAGTATTGCAAAAATCAAGTATAATCAATATTACTTCTGCTCAAAGGCTATAATAGAATTGGACCGAAATGGGTAAAAAACAGGCAATTATATCTATACGTTCTATTCTGTGCAAAGGCAAATATTTCGAAGAGAAAAGATGTGTTACTTACAAATTACTTATGTTCCTAGATATCTCACTAATTTAGGCTTCTTGTCTTGCAGAACTTATCATTCATGTAACATGTAAAGCGGTCGAAGAATAGTAAAAGATTTTTAAATTTCATAGCCTCACTTGATACGTCGATTGGATCACGTAAAATATCGGACATTAATTGCATCTACATCTTCAGACCTTAAATATATAATTGCAACAACATATTTAATAGCGTTTTAATAACATTTTTCTAATTGTTTATATCTATGTCTAATAAATATATATTAATCGAATAAGTTGCTTTACCAAAGAATAAAAGTATCTGAGGCTTACAAATCGGAGCATTACATAACAAACGTGCATCACATATATAATATTACATGTAATAAAAGATGAAGACCAAAAAGATCGTACATAAGTTGAATCCACAATGCGGTCATAGAGATACAGAAGCGGCAAAAATTCCAAACAATAATTTAAAGAATTCAAAAAGGGGGGAGTGAAAATCCATCTCCTTGACGATGATAAGGAACAAGTCTGCCTCATGCACTACAATATCCCAAACAGCCAGCGATTGGCACGCCAATGACAACGGATGGAACGAATTCCGTGACAGAACTGTGCTAACAAAGTGCTCCTACTCAGCTTTCGAAATGGCATACTGTTAGTACTGGGGCGGCATTCGTATCACGGCACTATTAAAGCACCGAGATATAGCACACGGGCTACACGGCCGTGACAATGACACTATCAGCTCACCATAGCTACACGCGTGGTTAATACACAAATATGAAAAATGACTAAACTGTGCAATTTATTTATTTTGATTCCAAAATAGATACACCGGCACATAACAAAGATATAAGAACTCGATTTTATTATTTTCTATAAACTAGCTCGATAGGACGATTTTTTCCATAAAGTCGATAATTACTTTGTCATAAAAATATACACACTTATTTTATACATATTTTCTTCAATTTATTGTTGCAAATTCATGCAATTGAGGGTTACATTAAATACGATGACAGCATGTTATTTCAAAAATTACACAAGGCGAAGCTAGGGACGCAACAGCATGAATTTTTATTTTATAAGTAATATTTTTTTGATAAATATTATTTTTAGTCTATGATGGATTGAAAGAAATATATACGACTCGCTCAATAACTATAAATTTAGGAAAACGACCATCAAAATGTCTATCAATACTCATATGCTGAACATCTACTGACATCTAACGGTTCTAATTTGTATGAAAGCATAGGTTCCCCATTGCCAAATGTGATCCTGCGTCATTGCTGAGGAGATTCATGAATGGAGCGATGATACGCGTGTCACCATAGTGCTGGTGCTGCGCGATTCGCTTGTCTAGAATGCGCTGGTAACACGTTCCGGCATTTTAGTTAACGAATCCGGTCACAGATGACTACGAATCAGTTGACACTCCTCGGAAGTGGCAATATAGTGCCGGCGTGGTGTCGCTACCATCTTGCCGTATGTTATCTGGGATGCTTTTTAGTGCATTATTCCGAATTGAATTTGAACACATAGCTACTTAATCGCAAATTTGTATGTACTGTGACGTGGTGACGTCACAAGGCTCGCTCACCCCCCTCCCCCTGCTTCGGTTAGACTAGCTCGCAGATCACCACCCATGCGAGAAGCGCGACACGGACAATTGCGATAGCTGTATTTGCGAGGAGCGTGAAATACACGATGGTAGAACCTCCCCCCCCCCCCCCCGTTCGTTTCTCTCTCTCCGTTCGACGGATAAGACTGGCGAGCTGGTGGAAGAAGCGACCTATAAGACGCCTCTTCGGCGGATAATAAGACCGCAGGTTCGCGGAAGGGCTGTGCGCCGAGGTAGCGTGACGGTCTCGACGGTGGAGGAGTCGGGAAGTGAGCAAGAAGAGACCCTGAAGCCCGAAGGATACGATCCAGAGCTCTGCAACGATAAGACCGCTGCCATAGTCCATGGAGACAAACAGGATGGACCTCTACCACACCCTTGAGCCCATGGAGAGGAAAACTCAAGATGCACAGCGGAATTGCAGGTGAGCCGTGGAAAGCGCGGCGCGCGACACGCGCCGCAGTTCAAATAATCCAGAGGACCCCCTCTAGACACACCAGAGGGGGCGATCAGGGAAGATCGCCGAAATCCACCGATCGATGCCCCGGACAATACCGAAGCGTATGGCCCTACCCCATCAAGGAGCCCTAAGGAGGATCTAAGGGGATCCGAAGACCCCCAGCAAACCTATATAATGAGCTAGCCAGCACGAAGACAGCCTCTTATTCTTCTGAACGACATAGCGACTACTTAGCGAGCAACCGAGCAAGAGATTATACGGAGCGATTCGGAGGAGAGAGAGAGAGAGAGAGAGAGAGAGAGAGAGAGAGAGAGAGGGGGGTAGACGGACTGAACGAGATCCATACTTGTTGGAAACAAGAACGTGAGTCCTTATACGCTAAAGCGTCCCATTTGTTCCCTGCCGCAATTGTGATATCGCGTATTGTAATTTGTATTGTATAACGGGTGGTGATGCACAGTCATTCGCGGCGTGTCGTATACCCTTTTGTAATACCGCGTCGAGGCAATCTAGAAAGAAGCCGTGAGTTCAGTATCCCGCGACCCTAATTTGCGCACTCGGCTAGAAGCAGTCGAGCGAAAGAGTATTTCGAAATTTCGAGGGTTATCTTGAACCGGGTTTCCCCGGGTTGCGTGGTTTACTAGTTTTTGCTACTTTTTGAGTAGCTGGCGCCCAAAAAGTCCCAGCCTCGCAGCTTCGAAATACTCGCTGGATAGGAAATTTATTGTTCTGTACTTCGCGTTGCCGAATCACGCGGATATTCTGTACCCCGATATAACCCCGGATTAAACTTCTGGATACCCCGTTATTATTGGTTCTATATACCCTTTTCTTGAGGATTGAAACGGGAAAAACCGTCACAGTACATAATTATACATGACTGCATAAGAAGGATATCATATACTTTTATAATGAATGCGATATAAGAATATAAAACGAAGAACTATCCACTCCCATCAGGAGTAAAAACAATGTTTGGTACGCAAAGTTCATTGCAAAATATAATCAAGCAGTTAATATATCAAATCACAGCACACAATATATCACTGAATGTATAACGATATGAATAGTAAGAAAAACATATTTACCTGTTAGATGTTTATAAATTCAAATTTAAAAGTCCAAGTCACATTTAATATATTATTGTTTAACAAGGTGATTTAATGTTGTTTCAAATAGGCGTGCAGAACTAACTCGTACTTCTGTCAATGTAATTTCATTCGAAAAATACAAAGGATAAGAGGAAATATTCTCCAATATATAACATACATAAACCAACGGATGCAAGAGAGAACACTCGATCTCGGTATAACGAGACCGGGGCGTCATCCTGCAGTAATCGTATAACGCCTGTTCCGAGATGGTGTAGAGAGGGAATGTGGAGGGTGAAAAGCATAAAATAACAACAATGTAACTAAAGAGAAAGAGAAAGAAAATATGTGGAAGCATTGCATTTATTAAGAGGAAATCCTAGAAATATCAAACAACAGATTATATACCATACTGTAAGGGTAAGGTACAACGAAATAGACGATATCGTGAGAGAAACTAAAAAAATCGAGAAACTTAAAGAGAAAATAATAATTTAGATTGAGCGAATCAATATCACTGATCCCGGCAAGCTTAATGGAAAACGCATAACGATGAATCGGTTAGAGTATAAGATAGATGTTGGTCGCGGTTTGAGTGGCCCTGGGAATCCTTTGCCCGCATCAGGGCAGGCAGTAGGATGGTGGAGGGCCTGCCCTCCTGTTGCTTGGATCTATAGAATTCTCATTCTTTTGTAGAGTAGAAGCAGATAATTATAATGCTTTTCATAGAAGATTAAAGATTACTTAATTCGAAACGTTGAAATGAGATGAGTCATGGCATGGTATGAAGCATTAGTACTCTATTCTCTCGACATGTAGACACTACGAAGGGCAATCCTGTTGCATGGAGCTGTGGAATTTACATTCTTATGAAGTTTTAAAGCAGATAAGCATAGAGCTATGCATAAGAGATTACAGCATTCTTACTTTGAAACGATGAAATGGGATGCGCCAGCGCATTGCATGGAGAATTCTAGCTCGATTGCTTTAACAGACAGAAACTACGGAGCGCCATGCCGTTATATGGAATTATATAGTTCACATTCTATTGAAGACCTCTAACAGTTAAGCATACTGTTATGGATATATGATTACAGATACTTTGCTTTGAAACGTGTAAATGAGATGCGTCATTGCGCTGCATGAAGTATTAGAAATGTCTTGCTTGGTCACGTAGAGTTCTGGAAACGATATTCTGTTGCAAGTAAGTATAGGATTCACATCCTTCTAAGGTCTAGATGCAGACAAATGTAACATATTGCATAGAACATTGCAATTTACCATGAATCAATGAAATGACTTGCGACATCGTGTTGAATGAAGCAATAGAACTCTATTGCTTCGAAAAGTAGACATCTAAGAACGCAATTCCCTTGCAAGGAAGTGTCGCATTTGCATTCATTTGAAGTGCACACGAGGAATGAGTGACTCCTCGCAATGAATATTGTATCTTATCATGAAACATAGAATTGAGATGCGATATCGCGCTTTAAGAAGCATTGGAACTCTATTGCTTCGATACGTAGACATCTGGAAGCGTAATTTCCTAGCAAGGAAGTGTCGCATTTGCATTCATTTGAAGTGCACACGAGGAATGAGTGACTCCTCGCAATGAATATTGTATCTTATCATGAAACATAGAATTGAGATGCGATATCGCGCTTTAAGAAGCATTAGAACTCTATTGCTGTGATACATAGACATCTGCAAACGCTATTTCCCAGGAAGGAAGTGTCGCATTTACATTCTTTTGAAGTGAGTACGAGGTATACATGACACTTCGCAATTAATATTATATCTTATCATGAAACGTAGAAATGAAATGCTATATCGCGTTTTGAGAAGCATTATAACACTAAGGCTGCGATACGTAGACATCTGCAAACGCTATTTCCTGGCAAGGAACTGTCGCATTTACATTCAGTTGAAGTGTATGCGAGGTATACATGACTCTTCGCAATGAATATTATATCTAATCATGAAACATAGAAATGAGATGCGATATCGCGTTTTAAGAATCATTAGATCTCTTTTGCTAAGATACGTAGACTTCTGCAAACGCTATTTCCTAGCAAGGAAGTGTCGCATGTACATTCAGTTGAAGTGTATGCGAGGTATACATAACACTCCACAATGAGTATTACATATTATCACGAAACATAGAATTGTGATGCGACATCGCGTTTCGAGTAGCATTAGATCTCAATTGCTACGATACGTAGACATCTGCAAACGCCATTTCCTGGCAAGGAAGTGTCGCGTTTACATTCTTTTGAAGTGACTACGAGGTATACATGACACTTCGCAGTGAATATTATATCTTATCAGGAAACTTAGATATGAGATGCGATATGACTATTTAAGAAGCATTAGAACTCTATTGCTTCGATACGTAGACATCTGCAAACGCTATTCCTAACAAGGAAGTGTCGCATTTACATTCTTTTGAAAGGAATACGAGGCATACATGACACTTCGCAATGAATATTATATCTTATCATGAAACATAGAAATGAGATGCGATATGACGATTTAAGAAGCATTGGAATTCTATTGCTTCCATACGTAGACATCTGCAAACGCTATTTCCTAGCAAGGAAGTGTTGCATGTACATTCAATTGAAGTGTATGCGAGGTATACATGACACATCGCAATGAATATTATATCGAATCATGAAACATTGAAATGAGATGCGATATCGCGTTTTAAGAATCATTAGATCTCTTTTGCTACGATACGTAGACATGTGCAAACGCTAATTCCTAGGAAGGAAGTGTCGCATTTACATTCACTTTAAGTGTATGTGAGGTATACATGACACTTCGCAATGAATATTATATATTATCATGAAACATAGAAATGAGAAGCGATTTCGCGTCCTGAGGAGCATTAGAACTCTAATGCCACGATACGTAGACATCTGCAAACGCTATTTCCTAGCAAGGAAGTGTCGCATTTACATTCATTTGAAGTATGGACGAGATATACATAACAATGCACAATGAATGTTATATCTTAACATGAAACATTGAAATGAGATGCGATATGGCGATTCAAGAAGCATTAGAAATCTATTGGTTCGATACGTAGACATCTGAAACGCTACTTCCTAGCAAGGAAGTGTCGCATTTACATTCTTTTGAAAGGAATACGAGGTATTCATGACACTTCGCAATGAATATTATATCTTATCACGAGACATAGAAATGAGATGCGATTTCGCGATTTAAGAAGCATTAGAACACTGTTTCTTCGATACGGAGACATCTGCAAACGCTATTTCCTAGCAAGGAAGTGTCGCATTTACAATCGTTTGAAGTGTATGCGAGGTATACATAACACTCCACAATGAATATTATATCTTATCATGAAACGTAGAAATGAGATGCGATATCGCGAATTAGCAAGCTTTAGTAATCTATTGCTTCGATACGTAGACATAGGCAAACGCTATTTCCAAGCAAGGAAGTGTCGCATTTACATTCTTTTGAGGTGAATACGGGGTATACATAACACTCCACAATGAGTATTACATATTATCACGAAGCATAGAAATGAGATGCAACATCGCGTTTTGAGAAGCATTAGAACTCTATTACTACGATACGTAGGTATCTGTAAACGCTATTTCCTAGGAAGGAAGTGTCGCATTTTCATTCTTTTGAAATGAATACGAGGTATACATGACACTTCGCAGTTAATATTATATCTTATCAGGAAACTTAGATATGAGATGCGATATGACTATTTAAGAAGCATTAGAACTCTGTTGCTTCGATACATAGACATCTGCAAACGCTATTTCCAAGCAAGGAAGTGTCGCATTTACATTCGTTTTAAGTGTATGCAAGGTATACATGACACTTCGCAATGAATATTATATCTTATCATGAATCGTAGATACGAGATGCGATATGACGATTTAAGAAGCATTAGATCCCTATTGCTTCGATATGTAGACAACTGCAAACGCTACTTCCTAGCACGGAAGTGTCGCATTTATATTCTTTTGAAAGGAATACGAGGTATACATGACACTCCACAATGAATATCTTATCTTATCATGAAGCATAGAAATGAGAAACGATGTAGAGTTTTGAGAAGCATTAGAGCACTAATGCTACGAAACGTAGACATCTGCAAACGCTATTTCCTAGGAAGGAAGTGTCGCATTTACATTCTTTTGAAGTGAATACGAGTGATACATATCACTCCACAGCGAATATTATATCTTATCATGAAACATAGAAATGGGATGCGATATCACAATATAAGAAGCATTAGTTCTCTATTGCTACGATACGTAGACATATGCAAACGCTATTTCCAAGCATGCAAGTGTCGCATTTACATTCTTTTGAAGTGAATACGAGGTATACATAACACTAAACAATGAATATTATATTTTATGACGAAATATAGAAATGGGATGCGATATCGCGAATTAGAAAGGATTAGATCTATATTGCTACGATACGTAGACATCTGCAGACGCAATTTCCTAGCAAGGAAGTGTCGCATTTACGTACTTTTGAAGTGAATACGAGGTATACATGACACTTTGCAGTGAATATTATATCTTCTCATGATACATAGAAATGAGATGCGATATCGCGTTTTAAGAAGCATTAGAACTCTATTGCTTCGATACGTAGTCATCTGTAAACGCTATTTCCTAGAAAGGAAGTGTGGCATTAAATACATTTCAAGTGTAGGCGAGGAATACATAACACTTCGCAATGAATATTATATCTTATCATGAATCATAGAAATGAGATACGATATTGCGTTTTAAGAAGCTTTAGAACTCTATTTCTATGATACATAGACGATACATCTACAGACGCTGTTTCCTAGCAAGGAAGTGTCGCATTTACATTCATTTGAAATGAATGCGAGGTATAGATAACACTCAACAATGAATATTATATCTTATCACGAAAGATAGAAATGAGATGCGATATGGCGTTTTAAGGGGCATTAGTACTCTATAGCTTCGATACAGATATATCTGGGAACGTAATTTCCTAGAAAGGAACCTCCTCGCACCCCCCAGCATCAACCCCTGGACGCATGCAACCAGCCAAACTCGCCTGCAGAACCAGCAACTGGAAGAGTTCGCGCGCGCATACCTGCACGCGCTCACTCACACCGAGTTCCGCTGCCTCACTCGCACCGCCGAGTATACCTGTCTCGCTCGTACCGGGCACCAGTGTCTCACTCGCACCACCGAGTATACCTGTCTCGCCCGCACCAAGGACAGGCAGCCCTATCTCCCTCGCACCGAGGATTCCGTCCTGCAGGAAGACGTAGCCGCAGCCCATCACCTGAATGGGGTCTTTTCCAATTCCGGGAACAGGATCTGCTAGAACCTATATATTACTTCTAAGCTAGGACATACATACCATATCATGACGCATATATAAGAATTCCTAGATCTAAGTTACACTAAGTAAGATGCGTCCGGCCAGCGGCATGCGCCGCTAGCCCCATCACGAGCCGCGAGTCCCCACTCGCTGGACCGCGCGTTCTCCGCCCCGAGATGCGAATCCCCCATTCGCGGGACCGCGATCTCCCTACCGCGAGCCTCCGCGACCGTAGCGCCCCGCGAACCGAGGAGGTCCAGTTCTTGTATACTTTAAACCTAGAATATATTTTATTTTTACTTTTACTATATCCAAGTACAAGTTCTTTTACCAAGTCTACTATTTCCACATCCATTAATTTTATCAAGTGTTAACAATACTAGTTCTACTTTTAACATTACATTTAACTACGAATTCTTCCACGGGTTCTTCCATACAACTGGGGTTGCTCTTCATCAAATTGAAGGTGTATAGAAATCGGCTTTGTGACGATGAGACCGCCGCTTATCCTTCAGATCTTAGTCGAAAGTACAGAAAAACCTGGTTAATGAATCGTGCTTCCGGTTTGCGAAGAACACGACGTGCGAGTAGGAAGCATTTCATACGATCACTTGTGCGTGAATATTTGTAGGGTGTTCCGAGAGTCCTCGTATACCAGCGACCTGCCTTCGCACCAGTCCAGACGCCGCTTTTCGAAGCGACCGTCGACGCTTCCGATCCAGACACCACGACGCATCACGCCGATTCTGCCACATTCAGCATCATCGCTGAATTCCGACCGCCGTCCTTGTCTTCGCTGGCGACTGATCGAGATTTCCGTAGCAGCCAACAGAACGAAATCCGCTACGATCCCAGCGAACAATCCTCCACGCCGTTTCTACGTACAAATCGAGAGAGAAGTCATCGTAAGGTAGGGTCATTCCCTTATTATCGCGAGTGTTTTCGCTAGTGTCGCGTCAGCCGAAATTGTCGGACCCGGTCTTAACGCGTTCCCGCGGACCGAATTACCGAAAAATAGGCTCGTGTCGCAAAGCCTCCGGAGCAACGGAAAATAGTTTCGCCGGACGTGACACCTCGAATTCACTTCAAAAGAATGTAAATGCGACACTTCCTTGCTAGGAAATAAGGTTTGCAGATATCTACGTATCGAAGAAATAGAGTTCTAATGCTTCTTGAATCGCCATATCGCATCTCATTTCTATGTTTCATCATAAGATATAATATTCATTGCGAAGTGTCATGTATACATCGTATTCCTCTCAAGAGAATGTAAATGCGACACTTCCTTTCTAGGAAATTACGTTTCCAGATGTCTACGTATAGAAGCAACAGAGTTCTAATGTTTCTTAAAACGCGATATCGCATCTCATTTCTATGTTTCATGATAAGATATAATATTCATTGTGCAGTGTTATGTATATCTCGCATACACTTCAAATGAATGTAAATACGATACTTCCATCCTAGGAAATAGCGTTTGCAGATGTCTACGTACCGATGCAATAGAGTTCTAATGCTTCTTAAGACGCGAAATCGCACCTCATTTCTATGTTTCGTGATAAGATATAATATGTATTGTGGAGTGTTATGTATACCTCGTATTCACCTCAAAAGAATGTAAATGCGACACATCCTTCCTAGGAAATAGCGTTTGCAGATGTCTACGTATCGAGGCAATAGTGCTCTAATGCTTCTTCAAACGCGATATCGCATCTCATTTCTATGTTTCATGATAAGATATAATATCCATTCCGAAGAGTCATGTATACCTCGTATACACTTCAAAAGAATGTAAATGCGACGCATCCTTGCTAGGAAATAACATTTGCAGATGTCTACGTATATTAGCAGTAGGGTTCCAATGCTTCTCAAAACGCGATATCGCATCTCATTCCTATGTTTCATTATAAGATATAATTCTCATTGCGAAGTGTCATGTATATCTCGTATTCACTTCAAAAGAATGTAAATACGACACTTCCATGCTAGGGAATAGCGTTTCCAGATGTCTACGTATCGTAGCAATAGGGTTCTAATGCTTCTTAAAACGCGATATCGCATCTCACTTCTATGTTTCATGATAAGATTTAATATTCATTGCGAAGTGTCATGTATACCTCGTATTCAGTACAAAAGAATGTAAATGCGACACTCACATGCTAGGAAATATTGTTTGCAGATGTCTACGTATCACAGCAATAGAGTACTAATGCTTCTTAAAACGAGATGTCGTATTTCATTTCTACGTTTCGTAGTAAGATATAATATTCATTGTGTAATGTTATGTATACCTCGTATTCACTTTAATGGAATGTAAGTGCGACATTTCCATGCTAGGAAATTGCGTTTGCAGATGTCTACGTATCGTTGCAATAGAGTTCTAATGCTACTTAAAACGAGATGTCGCATTTCATTTCTATGTTTCGTGATAAGATATAATATTCATTGTGGAGTGTTACGTATACCTCGTATTCACTTCAAAAGAATGTAAATGCGACACTTCCTTGCTAGGAAATAACTTTTGCAGATGTCTACGCATCGTAGCAATAGAGTTCTAGTGCTCCTTAAATCGCGATATCGCATCTCACTTCTATGTTTCGAGATAAGATGTAATATTCATTGCGAAGTGTTATGTATACCTTGTATTCACTTCAAATGAATGTAAATGCGAAGCTTCCATGCTAGGAAATAGCGTTTGCAGATGTCTACGTATCGTAGCAATAGAGTTCTAATGCTTATTTAAAACGCGATATCGCATCTCACTTCTATGTTTCATGATAAGATATAATATTCATTGCGAAGTGTCATGTATACCTCGTATTCACTTCAAAAGAATGTAAATGCGGCACTCGCATGCTAGGAAATATTGTTTGCAGATGTCCACGTATCACAGCAATAGAGTACTAATGCTTCTTAAAACGAGATGTCGTATTTCATTTCTATGTTTCGTAATAAGATATAATATTCATTGTGTAATGTTATGCATACCTCGTATTCACTTCAATGTAATGTAATTGCGACATTTCCTTGCTAGGAAATACTGTTTGCAGATGTCTACGTATATTAGCAATAGAGTTCTAATGTTTCTTAAAATGAGATGTCGTATTTCATTTCTATGTTTCGTAATAAAATATAATATTCATTGTGGAATGTTATGTATACCTCGTATTCACTTCAAAAGAATGTAAATGCGACACATCTTTGCTAGGAAATAACATTTGCAGATGTCTACGTATATTAGCAATAGGGTTCCAATGCTTCTCAAAACGCGATATCGCATCTCATTCCTATGTTTCATTATAAGATATAATTCTCATTGCGAAGTGTCATGTATATCTCGTATTCACTTCAAAGGAATGTAAATGCGGCGCTTCCTTGCTAGGAAATAGCGTTTGCGGATCTCTACGTATCGTAGCAATAGAGTTCTAAAGCTTCATAAAACGCCATATCGCATCTCACTTCTATGTTTCATGATAAGATATAATATTCATTGCGAAGTGTCATGTATACCTCGATTTCACTTCACAAGAATGTAAATGCGACACTCCCATGCTAGGAAATAGCGTTTGCAGATGTCTACGTATCGTAGCAATAGAGTTCTAGTGCTTCTTAAAACGCGATATCGCATCTCACTTCTATGATTCATGATAAGATATAATATTCATTGCGAAGCGTCATGTATACCTCGTATTCACTTCAAAAGAATGTAAAGGCGAAACTTCCGTGCTAGGAAATAGCGTTTGCAGATGTCTACGTATCGTAGCGATAGAGTTCTAATGTTTCTTAAAACGAGATGTCGTATTTCATTTCTATGTTTCGTAATAAAATATAATATTCATTGTGGAATGTTATGTATACCTCGTATTCACTTCAAAAGAATGTAAATGCGACACTTCCTTGCTAGGGAATAACATTTGCAGATGTCTACGTATATTAGCAATAGGGTTATAATGCTTCTCAAAGCGCGATATCGCATCTCATTCCTATGTTTCATTATAAGATATAATACTCATTGCGAAGTGTCATGTATATCTCGTATTCACTTCAAAAGAATGTAAACGCAAAACTTCCATGCTAGGAAATAGCGTTTGCAGATGTCTACGTATCGTAGCAATAGAGTTCTAATTCATCTCAAAACGCGATATCGTAACTCATTCCTATGTTTCATGATAAGATATAATACTCATTGTGAAGTGTCATGTATTCCTCGTGTTCACTCCAAAAGAATGTAAATGCGCTACTTCCATGCTAGGAAATAGCGTTTGCAGATGTCTACGTATCGTAGCAATAGAGTTCTAATGCTTCTTAAAATGAGAAGTCTTATTTCATTTCTATGTTTCGTGATAAGATATAATATTCATTGTGTAATGTTATGTATACCTCGTATTCACTTCAAAAGAATGTAAATGCTACACTTCCTTGCTAGGAAATAGCGCTTGTAGATGTCTACGTATCGTAGCAATAGAGTTCTAATGCTTTCTAAAACGCGATATCGCATCACATTTCTATGTTTCATGATAACATATAATATTCATTGCGAAGCCTTATGTATTCCTCGTGTGCACATCATATGAATGTAAATGCGACACATCCTTCCTTGGAAATAGCGTTTGCAGATGTCTACGTATCAAAGCAATAGGGTACTAATGCTTCTTAAATCGCGATATCGCATCTCATTTCTGTGTTTCATGATAAGACTTAATATTCATTGTGGAGTGTTATGTATACCCGCATTCACTTCAAAGGAATGTAAATGCGACACTTCCTTGCTAGGAAATAGCGTTTGCAGACCTCTACGTATCGTAGCAATAGAGTTCTAATGCTTCATAAAACGCCATATCGCATCTCACTTCTATGTTTCATGATAAGATATAGTATCCATTGCGATGTGTCTTGTGTATCTCGTATTCACTTCAAAAGAATGTAAATACGACACTTCCATGCTAGGGAATAGCGTTTCCAGATGTCTACGTATCGTAGCAATAGAGTTCTAATGCTTCTTAAAACGCGATATCGCATCTCACTTCTATGTTTCATGATAAAATATAATATTCATTGCGAGGTGTTATGGGTACCTCATATTATCATCAAAAGAATGTAAATGCGGCACTTCCATGCTAGGTAATAACGTTTGCAAATGTCTACGTATCGAAGCAATAGAGTTCTAAAGCTTCTTAAAACACGATATCGAATCTCATTTCTATGTTTCATGATAAGATCTATTATTCATTGCGAATTGTCACTTATACCTCGCATACACGTCAAATGAATGTAAATGCGACACTTTCTTGCTAGGAAACAGCGTTTGCAGATGTCTATGTATCGACGCAATAGAGCTCATATGCTTCTTAAAACACGATATCGCATCTAATTTCTATGTTTCATGATGCGATCTATTATTCATTGCGAAGTGTCTCTTATACCTCGTATTCACTTCAAATGAATGTAAATGCCACACTTGCTTGAGAGGAAATAGCGTTTGCAGATGTCTACGTATCGAGGCAATAGTGCTCTAATGCTTCTTAAAACGCGATATCGCATCTCTTTTCTAGGTTTCATGATAAGATATAATATCCATTCCGAAGTGTCATGTATACCTCGTATTCACTTCAAATGATTGTAAATGCGACACTTCCTTGCTAGGAAGTAGCGTTTGCAGATGTCTACGTATCGAAGCAATAGGGATCTAATGCTTCTTAAAACACGATATCGCATCTCATTTCTATGTTTCATGATAAGATCTATTATTCATTGCGAAGTGTCACTTATACCTCGTACTCTCTTCAAATGATTGTAATTGCGACACTTCTTTGCTAGGAAATAGCGTTTGCAAATGTCTACGTATCGAGGCAATAGTGCTCTAATGCTTCTTCAAACGCGATATCGCATCTCATTCCTATGTTTCATGATAAGATATAATATCCATTCCGAAGTGTCATGTATACCTCGTATACTCTTCAAATGAATGTAATTGAGACACTTCCTTGCTAGGAAGTAGCGTTTGCAGATGTCTACGTATCGAAGCAATAGAGATCTAATGCTTCTTAAAACACGATATCGCATCTCATTTCTATGTTTCATGATAAGATCTATTATTCATTGCGAAGTGTCACTTATACCTCGTACTCTCTTCAAACGATTGTAAATGCGTCACTTCCTTGCTAGGAAATAGCGTTTGCAGATGTCTACGTATCGAGGCAATAGTGCTCTAATGCTTCTTCAAACGCGATATCGCATCTCATTTCTATGTTTCATGATAAGATATAATATCCATTCCGAAGTGTCATGTATACCTCGTATTCACTTCAAACGAAAGTAAATGCGACACTTCCTTGCTAGGAAGTAGCGTTTGCAGATGTCTACGTATCGAAGCAAAAGAGATCTATTGCTTCTTAAAACACGTTATCGCATCTCATTTCTATGTTTCATAACAAGATATAATATTTATTGCGAAGTGTCATGTATACCTCGTATTCACATCAAAAGAATGTAAATGCGACACTTCCTTGCTAGGAAATAGCGTTTGCAGATGTCTCCGTACCGAAGCAATAGAGTTCTATTACTCCTTAAGACGGGATACCGCATCTCATTTCTATGTTTCATAACAAGATATAATATTCATTGCGAAGTGTCATGTATTCCTCGTATTCACGTCTAAAGAATATAAATGCTACACTTCCTTGCTAGGTAATAGCGTTTGCAGATGTCTACGTATCGTAGCAATAGAGTTCTAATTCATCTCAAAACGCGATATCGTAACTCATTCCTATGTTTCATGATAAGATATAATACTCATTGTGAAGTGTCATGTATTCCTCGTGTTCACTCCAAAAGAATGTAAATGCGCTACTTCCATGCTAGGAAATAGCGTTTGCAGATGTCTACGTATCGTAGCAATAGAGTTCTAATGCTTCTTAAAATGAGAAGTCTTATTTCATTTCTATGTTTCGTGATAAGATATAATATTCATTGTGTAATGTTATGTATACCTCGTATTCACTTCAAAAGAATGTAAATGCTACACTTCCTTGCTAGGAAATAGCGCTTGTAGATGTCTACGTATCGTAGCAATAGAGTTCTAATGCTTTCTAAAACGCGATATCGCATCACATTTCTATGTTTCATGATAACATATAATATTCATTGCGAAGCCTTATGTATTCCTCGTGTGCACATCATATGAATGTAAATGCGACACATCCTTCCTTGGAAATAGCGTTTGCAGATGTCTACGTATCAAAGCAATAGGGTACTAATGCTTCTTAAATCGCGATATCGCATCTCATTTCTGTGTTTCATGATAAGACTTAATATTCATTGTGGAGTGTTATGTATACCCGCATTCACTTCAAAGGAATGTAAATGCGACACTTCCTTGCTAGGAAATAGCGTTTGCAGACCTCTACGTATCGTAGCAATAGAGTTCTAATGCTTCATAAAACGCCATATCGCATCTCACTTCTATGTTTCATGATAAGATATAGTATCCATTGCGATGTGTCTTGTGTATCTCGTATTCACTTCAAAAGAATGTAAATACGACACTTCCATGCTAGGGAATAGCGTTTCCAGATGTCTACGTATCGTAGCAATAGAGTTCTAATGCTTCTTAAAACGCGATATCGCATCTCACTTCTATGTTTCATGATAAAATATAATATTCATTGCGAGGTGTTATGGGTACCTCATATTATCATCAAAAGAATGTAAATGCGGCACTTCCATGCTAGGTAATAACGTTTGCAAATGTCTACGTATCGAAGCAATAGAGTTCTAAAGCTTCTTAAAACACGATATCGAATCTCATTTCTATGTTTCATGATAAGATCTATTATTCATTGCGAATTGTCACTTATACCTCGCATACACGTCAAATGAATGTAAATGCGACACTTTCTTGCTAGGAAACAGCGTTTGCAGATGTCTATGTATCGACGCAATAGAGCTCATATGCTTCTTAAAACACGATATCGCATCTAATTTCTATGTTTCATGATGCGATCTATTATTCATTGCGAAGTGTCTCTTATACCTCGTATTCACTTCAAATGAATGTAAATGCCACACTTGCTTGAGAGGAAATAGCGTTTGCAGATGTCTACGTATCGAGGCAATAGTGCTCTAATGCTTCTTAAAACGCGATATCGCATCTCTTTTCTAGGTTTCATGATAAGATATAATATCCATTCCGAAGTGTCATGTATACCTCGTATTCACTTCAAATGATTGTAAATGCGACACTTCCTTGCTAGGAAGTAGCGTTTGCAGATGTCTACGTATCGAAGCAATAGGGATCTAATGCTTCTTAAAACACGATATCGCATCTCATTTCTATGTTTCATGATAAGATCTATTATTCATTGCGAAGTGTCACTTATACCTCGTACTCTCTTCAAATGATTGTAATTGCGACACTTCTTTGCTAGGAAATAGCGTTTGCAAATGTCTACGTATCGAGGCAATAGTGCTCTAATGCTTCTTCAAACGCGATATCGCATCTCATTCCTATGTTTCATGATAAGATATAATATCCATTCCGAAGTGTCATGTATACCTCGTATACTCTTCAAATGAATGTAATTGAGACACTTCCTTGCTAGGAAGTAGCGTTTGCAGATGTCTACGTATCGAAGCAATAGAGATCTAATGCTTCTTAAAACACGATATCGCATCTCATTTCTATGTTTCATGATAAGATCTATTATTCATTGCGAAGTGTCACTTATACCTCGTACTCTCTTCAAACGATTGTAAATGCGTCACTTCCTTGCTAGGAAATAGCGTTTGCAGATGTCTACGTATCGAGGCAATAGTGCTCTAATGCTTCTTCAAACGCGATATCGCATCTCATTTCTATGTTTCATGATAAGATATAATATCCATTCCGAAGTGTCATGTATACCTCGTATTCACTTCAAACGAAAGTAAATGCGACACTTCCTTGCTAGGAAGTAGCGTTTGCAGATGTCTACGTATCGAAGCAAAAGAGATCTATTGCTTCTTAAAACACGTTATCGCATCTCATTTCTATGTTTCATAACAAGATATAATATTTATTGCGAAGTGTCATGTATACCTCGTATTCACATCAAAAGAATGTAAATGCGACACTTCCTTGCTAGGAAATAGCGTTTGCAGATGTCTCCGTACCGAAGCAATAGAGTTCTATTACTCCTTAAAACGGGATACCGCATCTCATTTCTATGTTTCATAACAAGATATAATATTCATTGCGAAGTGTCATGTATTCCTCGTATTCACGTCTAAAGAATATAAATGCTACACTTCCTTGCTAGGTAATAGCGTTTGCAGATGTCTACGTATCGTAGCAATAGAGTTCTAATTCATCTCAAAACGCGATATCGTAACTCATTCCTATGTTTCATGATAAGATATAATACTCATTGTGAAGTGTCATGTATTCCTCGTGTTCACTCCAAAAGAATGTAAATGCGCTACTTCCATGCTAGGAAATAGCGTTTGCAGATGTCTACGTATCGTAGCAATAGAGTTCTAATGCTTCTTAAAATGAGAAGTCTTATTTCATTTCTATGTTTCGTGATAAGATATAATATTCATTGTGTAATGTTATGTATACCTCGTATTCACTTCAAAAGAATGTAAATGCTACACTTCCTTGCTAGGAAATAGCGCTTGTAGATGTCTACGTATCGTAGCAATAGAGTTCTAATGCTTTCTAAAACGCGATATCGCATCACATTTCTATGTTTCATGATAACATATAATATTCATTGCGAAGCCTTATGTATTCCTCGTGTGCACATCATATGAATGTAAATGCGACACATCCTTCCTTGGAAATAGCGTTTGCAGATGTCTACGTATCAAAGCAATAGGGTACTAATGCTTCTTAAATCGCGATATCGCATCTCATTTCTGTGTTTCATGATAAGACTTAATATTCATTGTGGAGTGTTATGTATACCCGCATTCACTTCAAAGGAATGTAAATGCGACACTTCCTTGCTAGGAAATAGCGTTTGCAGACCTCTACGTATCGTAGCAATAGAGTTCTAATGCTTCATAAAACGCCATATCGCATCTCACTTCTATGTTTCATGATAAGATATAGTATCCATTGCGATGTGTCTTGTGTATCTCGTATTCACTTCAAAAGAATGTAAATACGACACTTCCATGCTAGGGAATAGCGTTTCCAGATGTCTACGTATCGTAGCAATAGAGTTCTAATGCTTCTTAAAACGCGATATCGCATCTCACTTCTATGTTTCATGATAAAATATAATATTCATTGCGAGGTGTTATGGGTACCTCATATTATCATCAAAAGAATGTAAATGCGGCACTTCCATGCTAGGTAATAACGTTTGCAAATGTCTACGTATCGAAGCAATAGAGTTCTAAAGCTTCTTAAAACACGATATCGAATCTCATTTCTATGTTTCATGATAAGATCTATTATTCATTGCGAATTGTCACTTATACCTCGCATACACGTCAAATGAATGTAAATGCGACACTTTCTTGCTAGGAAACAGCGTTTGCAGATGTCTATGTATCGACGCAATAGAGCTCATATGCTTCTTAAAACACGATATCGCATCTAATTTCTATGTTTCATGATGCGATCTATTATTCATTGCGAAGTGTCTCTTATACCTCGTATTCACTTCAAATGAATGTAAATGCCACACTTGCTTGAGAGGAAATAGCGTTTGCAGATGTCTACGTATCGAGGCAATAGTGCTCTAATGCTTCTTAAAACGCGATATCGCATCTCTTTTCTAGGTTTCATGATAAGATATAATATCCATTCCGAAGTGTCATGTATACCTCGTATTCACTTCAAATGATTGTAAATGCGACACTTCCTTGCTAGGAAGTAGCGTTTGCAGATGTCTACGTATCGAAGCAATAGGGATCTAATGCTTCTTAAAACACGATATCGCATCTCATTTCTATGTTTCATGATAAGATCTATTATTCATTGCGAAGTGTCACTTATACCTCGTACTCTCTTCAAATGATTGTAATTGCGACACTTCTTTGCTAGGAAATAGCGTTTGCAAATGTCTACGTATCGAGGCAATAGTGCTCTAATGCTTCTTCAAACGCGATATCGCATCTCATTCCTATGTTTCATGATAAGATATAATATCCATTCCGAAGTGTCATGTATACCTCGTATACTCTTCAAATGAATGTAATTGAGACACTTCCTTGCTAGGAAGTAGCGTTTGCAGATGTCTACGTATCGAAGCAATAGAGATCTAATGCTTCTTAAAACACGATATCGCATCTCATTTCTATGTTTCATGATAAGATCTATTATTCATTGCGAAGTGTCACTTATACCTCGTACTCTCTTCAAACGATTGTAAATGCGTCACTTCCTTGCTAGGAAATAGCGTTTGCAGATGTCTACGTATCGAGGCAATAGTGCTCTAATGCTTCTTCAAACGCGATATCGCATCTCATTTCTATGTTTCATGATAAGATATAATATCCATTCCGAAGTGTCATGTATACCTCGTATTCACTTCAAACGAAAGTAAATGCGACACTTCCTTGCTAGGAAGTAGCGTTTGCAGATGTCTACGTATCGAAGCAAAAGAGATCTATTGCTTCTTAAAACACGTTATCGCATCTCATTTCTATGTTTCATAACAAGATATAATATTTATTGCGAAGTGTCATGTATACCTCGTATTCACATCAAAAGAATGTAAATGCGACACTTCCTTGCTAGGAAATAGCGTTTGCAGATGTCTCCGTACCGAAGCAATAGAGTTCTATTACTCCTTAAAACGGGATACCGCATCTCATTTCTATGTTTCATAACAAGATATAATATTCATTGCGAAGTGTCATGTATTCCTCGTATTCACGTCTAAAGAATATAAATGCTACACTTCCTTGCTAGGTAATAGCTTTTGCAAATGTCTACGTATCAAAGCAATTGAGTTCTAAAGCTTTTTAAAACACGATATCGCATCTCATTTCTATGTTTCATGAACAAGATCTATTATTCATTGCGAAGTGTCACTTATACCTCGTATTCACTTCAAATGAATGTAAATGCCACACTTCCTTCCTAGGAAATAGCGTTTGCAGATGTCTACGTATCGAGGCAATAGTGCTCTAATGCTTCTTCAAACGCGATATCGCATCTCATTTCTGTGTTTCATGATAAGATATAATATCCATTCCGAAGTGTCATGTATACCTCGTATACACTTCAAAAGAATGTAAATGCGACGCATCCTTGCTAGGAAATGGCGTTTGCATATGTCTACGTATCGAAGCAGTGGAGATCTAATGCTTCTTAAAACACGATATCGCATCTCATTACTATGTTTCATGATAAGATATAATATCCATTCCGAAGTGTCATGTATACCTCGTATTCACTTCAAATGAATGTAAATGCGACGCATCCTTGCTAGGAAATAGCGTTTGCATATGTCTACGTATCGAAGCAATGGAGATCTAATGCTTCTTAAAACACGATATCGCATCTCATTACTATGTTTCATGATAAGATATAATATCCATTCCGAATTGTCATGTATACCTCGTATTCACTTCAAATGAATGTAAATGCGACACTTCCTTGCTAGGAAGTAGCGTTTGCTGATATCTACGTATCGAAGCAATAGAGATCTAATGCTTCTTAAAACACGTTATCGCATCTCATTTCTATGTTTCATAACAAGATATAATATTTATTGCGAAGTGTCATGTATACCTCGTATTCACATCAAAAGAATGTAAATGCGACACTTCCTTGCTAGGTAATAGCGTTTGCAGATGTCTCCGTACCGAAGCAATAGAGTTCCATTACTTCTTAAAACGGGATCCCGCATCTCATTTCTATGTTTCATAACAAGATATAATATTCATTGCGAAGTGTCATGTATTCCTCGTATTCACATCTAAAGAATATAAATGCTACACTTCCTTGCTAGGTAATAGCTTTTGCAAATGTCTACGTATCAAAGCAATTGAGTTCTAAAGCTTTTTAAAACACGATATCGCATCTCATTTCTATGTTTCATGAACAAGATCTATTATTCATTGCGAAGTGTCACTTATACCTCGTATTCACTTCAAATGAATGTAAATGCCACACTTCCTTCCTAGGAAATAGCGTTTGCAGATGTCTACGTATCGAGGCAATAGTGCTCTAATGCTTCTTCAAACGCGATATCGCATCTCATTTCTATGTTTCATGATAAGATATAATATCCATTCCGAAGTGTCATGTATACCTCGTATACACTTCAAATGAATGTAAATGCGACGCATCCTTGCTAGGAAATAACATTTGCAGATGTCTACGTATATTAGCAATAGGGTTCCAATGCTTCTCAAAACGCGATATCGCATCTCATTCCTATGTTTCATTATAAGATATAATTCTCATTGCGAAGTGTCATGTATATCTCGTATTCACTTCAAAAGAATGTAAATGCGGCGCTTCCTTGCTAGGAAATAGCGTTTGCGGATCTCTACGTATCGTAGCAATAGAGTTCTAATGCTTCATAAAACGCCATATCGCATCTCACTTCTATGTTTCATGATAAGATATAATATTCATTGCGAAGTGTCATGTATACCTCGATTTCACTTCACAAGAATGTAAATGCGACACTCCCATGCTAGGAAATAGCGTTTGCAGATGTCTACGTATCGTAGCAATAGAGTTCTAGTGCTTCTTAAAACGCGATATCGCATCTCACTTCTATGATTCGTGATAAGATATAATATTCATTGCGAAGCGTCATGTATACCTCGTATTCACTTCAAAAGAATGTAAAGGCGAAACTTCCTTGCTAGGAAGTAGCGTTTGCAGATGTCTACGTATCGAAGCAAAAGAGATCTATTGCTTCTTAAAACACGTTATCGCATCTCATTTCTATGTTTCATAACAAGATATAATATTTATTGCGAAGTGTCATGTATACCTCGTATTCACATCAAAAGAATGTAAATGCGACACTTCCTTGCTAGGAAATAGCGTTTGCAGATGTCTCCGTACCGAAGCAATAGAGTTCTATTACTCCTTAAAACGGGATACCGCATCTCATTTCTATGTTTCATAACAAGATATAATATTCATTGCGAAGTGTCATGTATTCCTCGTATTCACGTCTAAAGAATATAAATGCTACACTTCCTTGCTAGGTAATAGCTTTTGCAAATGTCTACGTATCAAAGCAATTGAGTTCTAAAGCTTTTTAAAACACGATATCGCATCTCATTTCTATGTTTCATGAACAAGATCTATTATTCATTGCGAAGTGTCACTTATACCTCGTATTCACTTCAAATGAATGTAAATGCCACACTTCCTTCCTAGGAAATAGCGTTTGCAGATGTCTACGTATCGAGGCAATAGTGCTCTAATGCTTCTTCAAACGCGATATCGCATCTCATTTCTGTGTTTCATGATAAGATATAATATCCATTCCGAAGTGTCATGTATACCTCGTATACACTTCAAAAGAATGTAAATGCGACGCATCCTTGCTAGGAAATGGCGTTTGCATATGTCTACGTATCGAAGCAGTGGAGATCTAATGCTTCTTAAAACACGATATCGCATCTCATTACTATGTTTCATGATAAGATATAATATCCATTCCGAAGTGTCATGTATACCTCGTATTCACTTCAAATGAATGTAAATGCGACGCATCCTTGCTAGGAAATAGCGTTTGCATATGTCTACGTATCGAAGCAATGGAGATCTAATGCTTCTTAAAACACGATATCGCATCTCATTACTATGTTTCATGATAAGATATAATATCCATTCCGAATTGTCATGTATACCTCGTATTCACTTCAAATGAATGTAAATGCGACACTTCCTTGCTAGGAAGTAGCGTTTGCTGATATCTACGTATCGAAGCAATAGAGACCTAATGCTTCTTAAAACACGTTATCGCATCTCATTTCTATGTTTCATAACAAGATATAATATTTATTGCGAAGTGTCATGTATACCTCGTATTCACATCAAAAGAATGTAAATGCGACACTTCCTTGCTAGGAAATAGCGTTTGCAGATGTCTCCGTACCGAAGCAATAGAGTTCTATTACTTCTTAAAACGGGATCCCGCATCTCATTTCTATGTTTCATAACAAGATATAATATTCATTGCGAAGTGTCATGTATTCCTCGTATTCACATCTAAAGAATATAAATGCTACACTTCCTTGCTAGGTAATAGCTTTTGCAAATGTCTACGTATCAAAGCAATTGAGTTCTAAAGCTTTTTAAAACACGATATCGCATCTCATTTCTATGTTTCATGAACAAGATCTATTATTCATTGCGAAGTGTCACTTATACCTCGTATTCACTTCAAATGAATGTAAATGCCACACTTCCTTCCTAGGAAATAGCGTTTGCAGATGTCTACGTATCGAGGCAATAGTGCTCTAATGCTTCTTCAAACGCGATATCGCATCTCATTTCTATGTTTCATGATAAGATATAATATCCATTCCGAAGTGTCATGTATACCTCGTATACACTTCAAATGAATGTAAATGCGACGCATCCTTGCTAGGAAATAACATTTGCAGATGTCTACGTATATTAGCAATAGGGTTCCAATGCTTCTCAAAACGCGATATCGCATCTCATTCCTATGTTTCATTATAAGATATAATTCTCATTGCGAAGTGTCATGTATATCTCGTATTCACTTCAAAAGAATGTAAATGCGGCGCTTCCTTGCTAGGAAATAGCGTTTGCGGATCTCTACGTATCGTAGCAATAGAGTTCTAATGCTTCATAAAACGCCATATCGCATCTCACTTCTATGTTTCATGATAAGATATAATATTCATTGCGAAGTGTCATGTATACCTCGATTTCACTTCACAAGAATGTAAATGCGACACTCCCATGCTAGGAAATAGCGTTTGCAGATGTCTACGTATCGTAGCAATAGAGTTCTAGTGCTTCTTAAAACGCGATATCGCATCTCACTTCTATGATTCGTGATAAGATATAATACTCATTGCGAAGTGTCATGTATATCTCGTATTCACTTCAAAAGAATGTAAACGCAAAACTTCCATGCTAGGAAATAGCGTTTGCAGATGTCTACGTATCGTAGCAATAGAGTTCTAATTCATCTCAAAACGCGATATCGTAACTCATTCCTATGTTTCATGATAAGATATAATACTCATTGTGAAGTGTCATGTATTCCTCGTGTTCACTCCAAAAGAATGTAAATGCGCTACTTCCATGCTAGGAAATAGCGGTTTGCAGATGTCTACGTATCGTAGCAATAGAGTTCTAATGCTTCTTAAAATGAGAAGTCGTATTTCATTTCTATGTTTCGTGATAAGATATAATATTCATTGTGTAATGTTATGTATACCTCGTATTCACTTCAAAAGAATGTAAATGCTACACTTCCTTGCTAGGAAATAGCGCTTGTAGATGTCTACATATCGTAGCAATAGAGTTCTAATGCTTTCTAAAACGCGATATCGCATCACATTTCTATGTTTCATGATAACATATAATATTCATTGCGAAGCCTTATGTATTCCTCGTGTGCACATCATATGAATGTAAATGCGACACATCCTTCCTTGGAAATAGCGTTTGCAGATGTCTACGTATCAAAGCAATAGGGTACTAATGCTTCTTAAATCGCGATATCGCATCTCATTTCTGTGTTTCATGATAAGACTTAATATTCATTGTGGAGTGTTATATATACCTCGCATTCACTTTCAAAGGAATGTAAATGCGACACTTCCTTGCTAGGGAAATAGCGTTTGCAGATCTCTACGTATCGTAGCAATAGAGTTCTAATGCTTCATAAAACGCCATATCGCATCTCACTTCTATGTTTCATGATAAGATATAGTATCCATTGCGATGTGTCTTGTGTATCTCGTATTCACTTCAAAAGAATGTAAATACGACACTTCCATGCTAGGGAATAGCGTTTCCAGATGTCTACGTATCGTAGCAATAGAGTTCTAATGCTTCTTAGAACGCGATATCGCATCTCACTTCTAATGTTTCATGATAAAATATAATATTCATTGCGAGGTGTTATGGGTACCTCATATTATCATCAAAAGAATGTAAATGCGGCACTTCCATGCTAGGTAATAACGTTTGCAAATGTCTACGTATCGAAGCAATAGAGTTCTAAAGCTTCTTAAAACACGATATCGCATCTCATTTCTATGTTTCATGATAAGATCTATTATTCATTGCGAATTGTCACTTATACCTCGCATACACGTCAAATGAATGTAAATGCGACACTTTCTTGCTAGGAAACAGCGTTTGCAGATGTCTATGTATCGACGCAATAGAGCTCATATGCTTCTTAAAACACGATATCGCATCTAATTTCTATGTTTCATGATGCGATCTATTATTCATTGCGAAGTGTCTCTTATACCTCGTATTCACTTCAAATGAATGTAAATGCCACACTTGCTTGAGAGGAAATAGCGTTTGCAGATGTCTACGTATCGAGGCAATAGTGCTCTAATGCTTCTTAAAACGCGATATCGCATCTCTTTTCTAGGTTTCATGATAAGATATAATATCCATTCCGAAGTGTCATGTATACCTCGTATTCACTTCAAATGATTATAAATGCGACACTTCCTTGCTAGGAAGTAGCGTTTGCAGATGTCTACGTATCGGAGCAATAGGGATCTAATGCTTCTTAAACACGATATCGCATCTCATTTCTATGTTTCATGATAAGATCTATTATTCATTGCGAAGTGTCACTTATACCTCGTACTCTCTTCAAATGATTGTAATTGCGACACTTCTTTGCTAGGAAATAGCGTTTGCAAATGTCTACGTATCGAGGCAATAGTGCACTAATGCTTCTTCAAACGCGATATCGCATCTCATTTCTATGTTTCATGATAAGATATAATATCCATTCCGAAGTGTCATGTATACCTCGTATACACTTCAAATGAATGTAATTGCGAACACTTCCTTGCTAGGAAGTAGCGTTGCAGATGTCTACGTATCGAAGCAATAGAGATCTAATGCTTCTTAAAACACGATATCGCATCTCATTTCTATGTTTCATGATAAGGATCTATTATTCATTGCGAAGTGTCACTTATACCTCGTACTCTCTTCAAATGATTGTAAATGCGTCACTTCCTTGCTAGGAAATAGCGTTTGCAGATGTCTACGTATCGAGGCAATAGTGCTCTAATGCTTCTTCAAACGCGATATCGCATCTCATTTCTATGTTTCATGATAAGATATAATATCCATTCCGAAGTGTCATGTATACCTCGTATTCACTTCAAACGAAAGTAAAGCGACACTTCCTTGCTAGGGAAGTAGCGTTTTGCAGATGTCTACGTATCGAAGCAATAGAGATCTATTGCTTCTTAAAACACGTTATCGCATCTCATTTCTATGTTTCATAACAAGATATAATATTTATTGCGAAGTGTCATGTATACCTCGTATTCACATCAAAAGAATGTAAATGCGACACTTCCTTGCTAGGAAATAGCGTTTGCAGATGTCTCCGTACCGAAGCAATAGAGTTCTATTACTTCTTAAAACGGGATACCGCATCTCATTTCTATGTTTCATAACAAGATATAATATTCATTGCGAAGTGTCATGTATTCCTCGTATTCACATCTAAAGAATATAAATGCTACACTTCCTTGCTAGGTAATAGCTTTTGCAAATGTCTACGTATCAAAGCAATTGAGTTCTAAAGCTTTTTAAAACACGATATCGCATCTCATTCCTATGTTTCATGAACAAGATCTATTATTCATTGCGAAGTGTCACTTATACCTCGTATTCACTTCAAGTGAATGTAAATGCCACACTTCCTTCCTAGGAAATAGCGTTTGCAGATGTCTACGTATCGAGGCAATAGTGCTCTAATGCTTCTTCAAACGCGATATCGCATCTCATTTCTATGTTTCATGATAAGATATAATATCCATTCCGAAGTGTCAGTATACCTCGTATACACTTCAAATGAATGTAAATGCGACGCATCCTTGCTAGGAAATAACATTTGCAGATGTCTACGTATATTAGCAATAGGGTTCCAATGCTTCTCAAAACGCGATATCGCATCTCATTCCTATGTTTCATTATAAGATATAATTCTCATTGCGAAGTGTCATGTATATCTCGTATTCACTTCAAACGAATGTAAATGCGGCGCTTCCTTGCTAGGAAATAGCGTTTGCGGATCTCTACGTATCGTAGCAATAGAGTTCTAATGCTTCATAAAACGCCATATCGCATCTCACTTCTATGTTTCATGATAAGATTATAATATTCATTGCGAAGTGTCATGTATACCTCGATTTCACTTCACAAGAATGTAAATGCGACACTCCCATGCTAGGAAATAGCGTTTGCAGATGTCTACGTATCGTAGCAATAGAGTTTCTAGTGCTTCTTAAAACGCGATATCGCATCTCACTTCTATGATTCGGTGATAAGATATAATATTCATTGCGAAGCGTCATGTATACCTCGTATTCACTTCAAAGAATGTAAAGGCGAAACTTCCGTGCTAGGAAATAGCGTTTGCAGATGTCTACGTATGGTAGCGATAGAGTTCTAATGTTTCTTAAACGAGATGTCGTATTTTCATTTCTATGTTTCGTAAATAAAATATAATATTCATTGTGGAATGTTATGTATACCTCGTATTCACTTCAAAAGAATGTAAATGCGACACTTCCTAGCTAGGGAATAACATTTGCAGATGTCTACGTATATTAGCAATAGGTTATAATGCTTCTCAAAGCGCGATATCGCATCTCATTCCTATGTTTCATTATAAGATATAATTACTCATTGCGAAGTGTCATGTATATCTCGTTATTCACTTCAAAAGAATGTAAACGCAAAACTTCCATGCTAGGAAATAGCGTTTGCAGATGTCTACGTATCGTAGCAATAGAGTTCTAATTCATCTCAAAACGCGATATCGTAAACTCATTCCTATGTTTCATGATAAGATATAATACTCATTGTGAAGTGTCATGTATTCCTCGTGTTCACTCCAAAAGAATGTAAATGCGCTACTTCCATGCTAGGAAATAGCGTTTGCAGATGTCTACGTATCGTAGCAATAGAGTTCTAATGCTTCTTAAAATGAGAAGTCGTATTTCATTTCTATGTTTCGTGATAAGATATAATATTCATTGTGTAATGTTATGTATACCTCGTATTCACTTCAAAAGAATGTAAATGCTACACTTCCTTGCTAGGAAATAGCGCTTGTAGATGTCTACGTATCGTAGCAATAGAGTTCTAATGCTTTCTAAAACGCGATATCGCATCACATTTCTATGTTTCATGATAACATATAATATTCATTGCGAAGCCTTATGTATTCCTCGTGTGCACATCATATGAATGTAAATGCGACACATCCTTCCTTGGAAATAGCGTTTGCAGATGTCTACGTATCAAAGCAATAGGGTACTAATGCTTCTTAAATCGCGATATCGCATCTCATTTCTGTGTTCATGATAAGACTTAATATTCATTGTGGAGTGTTATATATACCTCGCATTCACTTCAAAGGAATGTAAATGCGACACTTCCTTGCTAGGAAATAGCGTTTGCAGATCTCTACGTATCGTAGCAATAGAGTTCTAATGCTTCATAAAACGCCATATCGCATCTCACTTCTATGTTTCATGATAAGAAATAGTATCCATTGCGATGTGTCTTGTGTATCTCGTATTCACTTCAAAAGAATGTAAATACGACACTTCCATGCTAGGGAATAGCGTTTCCAGATGTCTACGTATCGTAGCAATAGAGTTCTAATGCTTCTTAGAACGCGATATCGCATCTCACTTCTATGTTTCATGATAAATATAATATTCATTGCGAGGTGTTATGGGTACCTCCATATTATCATCAAAAGAATGTAAATGCGGCACTTCCATGCTAGGTATAACGTTTGCAAATGTCTACGTATCGAAGCAATAGAGTCTAAAGCTTCTTAAACACGATATCGCATCTCATTTCTATGTTTCATGATAAGATCTATTATTCATTGCGAATTGTCACTTATTACCTCGCATACACGTCAAATGAATGTAAATGCGACACTTTCTTGCTAGGAAACAGCGTTTGCAGATGTCTATGTATCGACGCAATAGAGCTCATATGCTTCTTAAAAACACGATATCGCATCTAATTTCTATGTTTCATGATGCGATCTATTATTCATTGCGAAGTGTCTCTTATACCTCGTATTCACTTCAAATGAATGTAAATGCCACACTTGCTTGAGAGGAAATAGCGTTTGCAGATGTCTACGTATCGAGGCAATAGTGCTCTAATGCTTCTTAAAACGCGATATCGCATCTCTTTTCTAGGTTTCATGATAAGATATAATATCCATTCCGAGTGTCATGTATACCTCGTATTCACTTCAAATGATTATAAATGCGACACTTCCTTGCTAGGAAGTAGCGTTTGCAGATGTCTACGTATCGGAGCAATAGGGATCTAATGCTTCTTAAAACACGATATCGCATCTCATTTCTATGTTTCATGATAAGATCTATTATTCATTGCGAAGTGTCACTTATACCTCGTACTCTCTTCAAATGATTGTAATTGCGACACTTCTTTGCTAGGAAATAGCGTTTGCAAATGTCTACGTATCGAGGCAATAGTGCTCTAATGCTTCTTCAAACGCGATATCGCATCTCATTTCTATGTTTCATGATAAGATATAATATCCATTCCGAAGTGTCATGTATACCTCGTATACACTTCAAATGAATGTAATTGCGACACTTCCTTGCTAGGAAGTAGCGTTTTGCAGATGTCTACGTATCGAAGCAATAGAGATCTAATGCTTCTTAAAACACGATATCGCATCTCATTTCTATGTTTCATGATAAGATCTATTATTCATTGCGAAGTGTCACTTATACCTCGTACTCTCTTCAAATGATTGTAATGCGTCACTTCCTTGCTAGGTAATAGCGTTTGCAGATGTCTACGTATCGAGGCAATAGTGCTCTAATGCTTCTTCAAACGCGATATCGCATCTCATTTCTATGTTTCATGATAAGATATAATATCCATTCCGAAGTGTCATGTATACCTCGTATTCACTTCAAACGAAAGTAAATGCGACACTTCCTTGCTAGGAAGTAGCGTTTGCAGATGTCTACGTATCGAAGCAATAGAGATCTATTGCTTCTTAAAACACGTAATCGCATCTCATTTCTATGTTTCATAACAAGATATAATATTTATTGCGAAGTGTCATGTATACCTCGTATTCACATCAAAAGAATGTAAATGCGACACTTCCTTGCTAGGAAATAGCGTTTGCAGATGTCTCCGTACCGAAGCAATAGAGTTCTATTACTTCTTAAAACGGGATACCGCATCTCATTTCTATGTTTCATAACAAGATATAATATTCATTGCGAAGTGTCATGTATTCCTCGTATTCACATCTAAAGAATATAAATGCTACACTTCCTTGCTAGGTAATAGCTTTTGCAAATGTCTACGTATCAAAGCAATTGAGTTCTAAAGCTTTTTTAAAACACGATATCGCATCTCATTTCTATGTTTCATGAACAAGATCTATTATTCATTGCGAAGTGTCACTTATACCTCGTATTCACTTCAAGTGAATGTAAATGCCACACTTCCTTCCTAGGAAATAGCGTTTGCAGATGTCTACGTATCGAGGCAATAGTGCTCTAATGCTTCTTCAAAACGCGATATCGCATCCCATTTCTATGTTTCATGATAAGATATAATATCCATTCCGAAGTGTCATGTATACCTCGTATACACTTCAAAAGAATGTAAATGCGACGCATCCTGCTAGGAAATGGCGTTTGCATATGGTCTACGTATCGAAGCAATGGAGATCTAATGCTTCTTAAAACACGATATCGCATCTCATTACTATGTTTCATGATAAGATATAATATCCATTCCGAAGTGTCATGTATACCTCGTATTCACTTCAAATGAATGTAAATGCGACGCATCCTTGCTAGGAAATAGCGTTTGCATATGTCTACGTATCGAAGCAATGGAGATCTAATGCTTCTTAAAACGCGATATCGCATCTCACTTCTATGTTTCATGATAAAATATAATATTCATTGCGAGGTGTTATGGGTACCTCATATTATCATCAAAAGAATGTAAATGCGGCACTTCCATGCTAGTAATAACGTTTGCAAATGTCTACGTATCGAAGCAATAGAGTTCTAAAGCTTCTTAAACACGATATCGCATCTCATTTCTATGTTTCATGATAAGATCTATTAACTCATTGCGAATTGTCACTTATACCTCGCATACACGTCAAATGAATGTAAATGCGACACTTTTCTTGCTAGGAAACAGCGTTTGCAGATGTCTATGTATCGACGCAATAGAGCTCATATGCTTCTTAAAACACGATATCGCATCTAATTTCTATGTTTCATGATGCGATCTATTATTCATTGCGAAGTGTCTCTTATACCTCGTATTCACTTCAAATGAATGTAAATGCACACTTGCTTGAGAGGAAATAGCGTTTGCAGATGTCTACGTATCGAGGCAATAGTGCTCTAATGCTTCTTAAAACGCGATATCGCATCTCTTTTCTAGGTTTCATGATAAGATATAATATCCATTCCGAAGTGTCATGTATACCTCGTATTCACTTCAAATGATTGTAAATGCGACACTTCCTTGCTAGGAAGTAGCGTTTGCAGATGTCTACGTATCGAAGCAATAGGGATTTAATGCTTCTTAAAACACGATATCGCATCTCATTTCTATGTTTCATGATAAGATCTATTATTCAGTGCGAAGTGTCACTTATACCTCGTACTCTCTTCAAATGATTGTAATTGCGACACTTCTTTGCTAGGAAATAGCGTTTGCAAATGTCTACGTATCGAGGCAATAGTGCTCTAATGCTTCTTCAAACGCGATATCGCATCTCATTTCTATGTTTCATGATAAGATATAATATCCATTCCGAAGTGTCATGTATACCTCGTATACGCTTCAAATGAATGTAATTGCGACACTTCCTTGCTAGGAAGTAGCGTTTGCAGATGTCTACTTATCGAAGCAATAGATATCTGATGCTTCTTAAAACGCGATATCGCATGTCATTTCTATGTTTCATGATAATATATAATATTCATTGCGAAGTGTCATGTATACCTCGCATACACTTAAAATGAATGTAAATGCGACACTTCCTTGCTAGGAATAGCGTTTGCAGATGTCTACGTATCGAAGCAATAGACATCCAATGCTTCATAAATCGCCATATCGCATCTCATTTCTATGTTTCATGATAAGATATAATATCCATTGCGATGTGCCATGTATACCTCGTATTCCTTTCAAAAGAATGTAAATGCGACACTTCCTTGCTAGGAAATAGCGTTGACAGATGTCTACGTATCGCAGCAATGGAATTCTAGTGCATCTTAAACGCGATAATTGCATCTCAATTCTGTGTCTCATGATAAGATATAATATTCATTCCGAAGTGTTATGTATTCCACGTCTGCACTTCAAATGAATGTTAATGCGACACTTCCTTGCTAGGAAATAGCGTTTGCAGATGTCTACGTATCGAAGCAATAGAGTTCTAATGCTTCTTAAATCGCCATATTACATCTCATTTCTATGTTTCATGGAAAGTATATAATATTCATTGTGAAGTGTTATGTGTACCTCGAATTCACTTCAAAAGAATGTAGACGCGACACTTCCTTGCCAGGAAATAGCGTTTGCAGATGTCTACGTATCGTAGCATTAGATTTCTAATGCTCCTCTATACGCGATATCGCTACTCATTACTATGTTCATGATAATATATAATATTCATTGTGGAGTGTTATGTATACCTCGTATTCACTTCAAAAGAATGTGAACGCGACACTTCCTTGCCAGAAATAAAGTATGCAGATGTCTACGTATCGAAGCAATAGATATCTGATGCTTCATAAATCGCCATATCACATTCATTTCTATGTTTCATGATAAGATCTATTATTCATTGCGAAGTGTCACTTATACCTCGTACTCTCTTCAAATGATTGTAAATGCGTCACTTCCTTGCTAGGAAATAGCGTTTGCAGATGTCTACGTATCGAGGCAATAGTGCTCTAATGCTTCTTCAAACGCCATATCGCATCTCATTTCTATGTTTCATGATAAGATATAATATCCATTCCGAAGTGTCATGTATACCTCGTATTCACTTCAAACGAAAGTAAATGCGACACTTCCTTGCTAGGAAGTAGCGTTTGCAGATGTCTACGTATCGAAGCAATAGAGATCTATTGCTTCTTAAAACACGTTATCGCATCTCATTTCTATGTTTCATAACAAGATATAATATTTATTGCGAAGTGTCATGTATACCTCGTATTCACATCAAAAGAATGTAAATGCGACACTTCCTTGCTAGGAAATAGCGTTTGCAGATGTCTCCGTACCGAAGCAATAGAGTTCTATTACTTCTTAAAACGGGATACCGCATCTCATTTCTATGTTTCATAACAAGATATAATATTCATTGCGAAGTGTCATGTATTCCTCGTATTCACATCTAAAGAATATAAATGCTACACTTCCTTGCTAGGTAATAGCTTTTGCAAATGTCTACGTATCAAAGCAATTGAGTTCTAAAGCTTTTTAAAACACGATATCGCATCTCATTTCTATGTTCATGAACAAGATCTATTATTCATTGCGAAGTGTCACTTATACCTCGTATTCACTTCAAGTGAATGTAAATGCCACACTTCCTTCCTAGGAAATAGCGTTTGCAGATGTTCTACGTATCGAGGCAATAGTGCTCTAATGCTTCTTTCAAACGCGATATCGCATCCCATTTCTATGTTTCATGATAAGATATAATATCCATTCCGAAGTGTCATGTATACCTCGTATACACTTCAAAAGAGTGTAAATGCGACGCATCCTTGCTAGGAAAT